>NC_091286.1:61420081-61720081 GCF_032444005.1 Ranitomeya imitator | reverse complement strand
TTTTACCATCTTCTGTGCTATGCTACATCTAAAAAAATATGCTGCTATTGTCTTGCATTACACAACAATAAGGCTGGGTTCACACTGCGTTGTGTGAACCCGTTTAACGGACTGCATTACACCACGGCATAACGCAGTGTAGCGCAGTCCGTTAATGCTGCCATTACTTGCAATGGCAAACGCATCGCTAGCACACGCCCACAATGGGCGAGCGTTAGCGATGTGCCGTCATTGAGTGATAGACCCGAGACGCGGGCTGCAGCGTTTCCGGGTCCGTCACTGCTAGCGTCTGCGCTAGTGCAGTGCCAAAGTCGGCACTTGCGTTAGTGCAGTCCGTTTAATGGATTTGTTGAATGGACTGCACAACACAAGTGTGAACCTAGCCTAAGGCTACATTCCCATCATGAGTATTTGTAAATTTTTAGGATGTTGCAGATTTTCTGTACCATCTCTTGACCTGATAAGCCAGTTGTACTTACTTTGAAAATCAATGTCAATATGACTGTAAAATCCTGATACTAAAATGAGGTCTAAGGGGTAAGGTTTTTCCTTGTGGAGAGTGACATACCAGCTCTGGCTTGTCAAGGTAAGGAGGCTTATTTGCCATGAAATTGACCTTGACCAGCCAGAGCTGGTATGTCACTCTCAACAAGAAGAAACCTTACTCCTCAGACCTCAATCCAGAGCCTCTCATCTAGCCAAATCAGTTCTCATGCTTTGCACTGATGAGGGCCAACAGCCCGAAACACCGTGTATGCGAATTGAGATACTGATTTGGCTCTTATCCTAAGTCATATTGCAAGACTCATTAAAGGGTTGACTGTGACTTGTAGGATTGCTAATTCCAACAGGTGGCGCTATAGAGTTCAAGTCCTCTTTTTCTCTGAGGAGGAAATTTGGATGTTAAAATGCACATTTTTTTCAATACAACTTACTAATAAAAAAGATCATAAGTCCAATCAGAATAGGTTGGTAGAAATTGAGGTTCACTTTCACATTTAAAAAGCAATTAAATATCCATTTTACATAGTAACATAGTTAGTAAGGCCGAAAAAAGACATTTGTCCATCCAGTTCAGCCTACATTCCATCATAATAAATCCCCAGATCTACGTCCTTCTACAGAACCTAATAATTGTATGATACAATATTGTTCTGCTCCAGGAAGACATCCAGGCCTCTCTTGAACCCCTCGACTGAGTTCGCCATCACCACCTCCTCAGGCAAGCAATTCCAGATTCTCACTGCCCTAACAGTAAAGAATCCTCTTCTATGTTGGTGGAAAAACCTTCTCTCCTCCAGACGCAAAGAATGCCCCCTTGTGCCCGTCACCTTCCTTGGTATAAACAGATCCTCAGCGAGATATTTGTATTGTCCCCTTATATACTTATACATGGTTATTAGATTGCCCCTCAGTCATCTTTTTTCTAGACTAAATAATCCTAATTTCGCTAATCTATCTGGGTATTGTAGTTCTCCCATCCCCTTTATTAATTTTGTTGCCCTCCTTTGTACTCTCTCTAGTTCCATTATATCCTTCCTGAGCACCGGTGCCCAAAACTGGACACAGTACTCCATGTGCGGTCTAACTAGGGATTTGTACAGAGGCAGTATAATGCTCTCATCATGTGTATCCAGACCTCTTTTAATGCAGGTAAAAAGGGGAGTAACTTAAACTTTTATATTTTAAAAAAATAGGTTTGTAATTTTTATTGAAGGTACACTTCAACTGTGAGAGACAGAATCTTACAAAAAAAAGAATAGAATATCACATTGTATGATTTTTACATTACTAAGTTGCATTTTATTACATGGAGTAAGTATTTGATGCAATAGAAAAGCAGAACTTGATATTTGGTACAGAAACCTTTGTTTGCAATTACAGAGGTCAGACATTTTCTGTAGCTCTTAACCAAGGTTGCTCACACTGCAGCAGATATTTTGGCCCACTCCTCCATACTGATCTTCTCCAGTTCTTTCAGGTTTCATTGCTGTCATTGGGCAACATTGAGTTTCAGCTCCCTCCAAAGATTTTCTATTGGGTTCAGGTCTGGAGAATGACTAGGCCTGCCCAGGTCCTTGAAATGTTTCCTATGGAGCCACTCCTTAGTTTCCCTGGCTGTGTGTTTCGGGTCATTGTCATGCTGGAAGACCCAGCCACAACCCATTTTAAATGCTCTTACTGAGGGAAGGAGGTTGTTGGCAAAAATCTGGCGATACATGACCCATTCATCCTCCCATCAATATTGCGCATGCAAATCATGTTGTCCTTAGCAAACCATGACCAGATCTGCATTTACAGCTCATGTTGCCCTAGGCACTCAGCCTCAGCACATCTGTGGAACCTCAGATGGTCTCATGATATTGACCTGAATGACTCCTTTATCATTGGCCAGTCTGTTCCTCATTTACATTCTATTAGATGTTGCAGTTCGGGACTACTCCTTCTTACTTCAAAGTTATCCCTGTCTGACAGGAGCCCAACTAATCTAATATCTTGCCACCAGCTTTGATTGACAAAGAAGCTCCATGTTGATGCTCATCTTTCAGATCAATAAAAGGCCATGTAATATATGATTACTTTGAGTCTTCCTAGGTAGAAGACAAGACATTCTGGCTATTAAATGGACATCTGGAGCATTCAAACTTGCTTTTATTATTTCTTCAGCCCTAATAGCATATATTGGTCATGGAAATACCTTGCCTTTGAAGGATAACAATTATTTAGTTGTAAATGTTTGCATTTTTTTTCTTTTTTTGGATACCTTCAGGTATATCGTGCATACCAACAGAATGTTCTTATGAATTTATGAACCAAATATCATTAAAGGTCATTCTTTTGGGCACTGTAAAAGGGCAGCAAAACTATATTTTTGTACCGTGTTAGCCAGTAGGTAGAAAAATATTCGAGAGTCCTAAGTGGTTGATATAATTTAATGGCTAACTGAAAAGATGGTAACAAATATCAAGCTTTCAGGACTAAACAGGTCTCTTCATCAGTCTCAGATTTTCTGTTATGCTGAGCCTGATGAAGAGACCTGAGTAGTCTCGAAAGCTTGCCATTTGTACAAGGGCAGGCTTTCAATGTAATTTACAACTGAAAAAGTCACAGGTTTTGAATGATACTCAACAGTTTGCACTTAGATTTAGCCATCATTCTCCAACAGATTTTAAGGGTCATATAATACTTAAAAAAATCACAAGTATTTTACTAAGTCTTTATTCAGATAGAGATGAAGTCATGACATATGTTGCAAGTAAACCTTGAGCTGGAGTCATTTTGTCCTGATTTATTCCTGTCTGTAAGTGAAACAAATTGCTTTAACTGCTTTTGCTGAGGTCCATCTAGTCAGATGGCTCATGCTTTGGAAGTCGAAAAGAAACATTTTGATGATCGTATTTCAGCACTGTAGAGGTTTATTGTTGATACAATTATATATCACAAGCACAACACGTCTCGCTTTCTAGCCTGATGGAAAATCAGATATTAGTCTGGGAGAACGAATAATTCTCAGCCCAGCTGCTCATATTGCTTCGCTGCTTTAGTTTTAGGTTGAATAAAATCTTGAAACATGTTTAAAAATTTGATTACAGCTTATAATAACAATAATCACCATGAAATCGGTTGTTACTACAGTTAATGACCTGGTTATTAGTTCAGCAACCGCCTAAGTTCCCCTCTGGCCATTAAATAACAAGCTGCCTGTTAGTTTCACCTTATGTCTCTTTTATTCGCCATCCATAAAAAGATAAAAATAATGTTGCATCTGTTGTTCTCCTCTTGTACATGTGAAATTCTTTGTGGAAATTTTTAGAAAGTAAATTAGAATACTGGAGAAATGCTGTAAAGCATGAGACCAGCTGAAAAGAAGATTTTTATTTAAGAATATAGAAATCAATGGTCAGTTGCAGACTAATGATTCTACTTAACATAACTTATCAAAAGTGGTCACGGATGTCCCTAATGCCCCTCCTAAAAGATCTGACTTTCTGGCATGCAGAATAGGATCACCCAACCTTCCATAGCTATAGATTCTATATGTTATCGAGAGATCTTGCTCTTTACACAACCCCAATGCTGCTTCATCCTCTGTCACAACCAGTTTGTAAGGTATGTTGGGACCCTAGGTTAGTGTGAGATCTTGCAATAACACGACTTCTCACACTTTCACCATGAGGTAGCCCATGGAGAATTGTGGGATCCTGCTCTGCATGCCGGGATCCTACAACAAAAAAGTTCAAACCCAACTTTTGTTAGAAAGTCAAGTCCTTTAGGGGGCCACTTCTGGCCACTTTTGATAATAAGTTATATTTAGAAAAATAAACAGTCTTTGTCTCTTTGTCTACTCACTGATCTCCTAAATTTAAATGCCAGCCGCAGACTGGTGGAGGTAGGTACTCTTTAACCCCTTCAAGACCCAGCCTATTTTGACCTTAAAGACCTTGCCGTTTTTTGCAATTCTGACCAGTGTCCCTTTATGAGGTAATAACTCAGGAACGCTTCAACGGATCCTAGCGGTTCTGAGATTGTTTTTTCATGACATATTGGGCTTCATGTTAGTGGTAAATTTAGGTCAATAAATTCTGCATTTATTTGTGATAAACACGGAAATTTGGGGAAAATTTTGAAAATTTCGCAATTTTCACATTTTGAATTTTTATTCTGTTAAACCAGAGAGATATGTGACAGAAAATAGTTAATAAATAACATTTCCCACATGTTTACTTTACATCAGCACAATTTTGGAAACAAAATTTTTTTTTGTTAGGAAGTTATAAGGGTTAAAATTCGACCAGCGATTTGTCATTTTTACAACGAAATTTACAAAACCATTTTTTTTAGGGACCACCTCACATTTGAAGTCAGTTTGAGGGGTCTATATGGCTGAAAATACCCAAAAGTGACACCATTCTAAAAACTGCACCCCTCAAGGTACTCAAAACCACATTCAAGAAGTTTATTAACCCTTCAGGTGCTTCACAGCAGCAGAAGCAACATGGAAGGAAAAAATGAACATTTAACTTTTTAGTCACAAAAATTATCTTTTAGCAACAATTTTTTTATTTTCCCAATGGTAAAAGGAGAAACTGAACCACGAAAGTTGTTGTCCAATTTGTCCTGAGTACGCTGATACCTCATATGTGGGGGTAAACCACTGTTTGGGCGCACGGCAGGGCTTGGAAGGGAAGGAGCGCCATTTGACTTTTTGAATCAAAAATTGGCTCCACTCTTTAGCGGACACCATGTCACGTTTGGAGAGCCCCCGTGTGCCTAAAAATTGGAGCTCCCCCACAAGTGACCCCATTTTGGAAACTAGACGCCCCAAGGAACTTATCTAGATGCATAGTGAGCACTTTGAACCCCCAGGTGCTTCACAAATTGATCCGTAAAAATGAAAAAGTACTTTTTTTTCACAAAAAAATTCTTTTAGCCTCAATTTTTTCATTTTCACATGGGCAACAGGATAAAATGGATCCTAAAATGTGTTGGGCAATTTCTCCTGAGTACACCAATACCTCACATGTGGAGGTAAACCACTGTTTGGGCACATGGTAAGGCTCGGAAGGGAAGGAGCGCCATTTGACTTTTTGAATGAAAAATTATTTCCATCGTTAGCGGACACCATGTCGCGTTTGGATAGCTCCTGTGTGCCTAAACATTGGCGCTCCCCCACAAGTGACCCCATTTTGGAAACTAGACCCCCCAAGGAACTTATTTAGATGCCTAGTGAGCACTTTAAACCCTCAGGTGCTTCACAAATTGATCTGTAAAAATGAAAAAGTACTTTTTTTTCACAAAAAAATTATTTTCGCCTCAATTTTTTCATTTTCACATGGGCAGTAGGATAAAATGGATCATAAAATTTGTTGGGTAATTTCTCCCGAGTACGCCGATACCTCATATGTGGGGGTAAACCACTGTTTGGGCACTCGGCAGGGCTCGGAAGGGAAGGCGCGCCATTTGACTTTTTGAATGGAAAATTAGCTCCAATTGTTAGCGGACACCATGTCAAGTTTGGAGAGCCCCTGTGTGCCTAAACATTGGAGCTCCCCCACAAGTGACCCCATTTTGGAAACTAGACCCCCCAAGGAACTTATCTAGATGCATATTGAGCACTTTAAACCCCCAGGTGCTTCACAGAAGTTTATAACGCAGAGCCATGAAAATAAAAAATAATTTTTCTTTCCTCAAAAATGATTTTTTAGCCTGGAATTTCCTATTTTGCCAAGGATAATAGGAGAAATTGGACCCCAAATATTGTTGTCCAGTTTGTCCTGAGTACGCTGATACCCCATATGTGGGGGTAAACCACTGTTTGGGCGCACGGCAGGGCTCGGAAGGGATGGCACGCCATTTGGCTTTTTAAATGGAAAATTAGCTCCAATCATTAGCGGACACCATGTCACGTTTGGAGAGCCCCTGTGTGCCTAAACATTGGAGATCCCCCAGAAATGACACCATTTTGGAAACTAGACCCCCAAAGGAACTAATCTAGATGTGTGGTGAGGACTTTGAACCCCCAAGTGCTTCACAGAAGTTTATAACGCAGAGCCATGAAAATAAAAAAAAAAAATTATTTTCTCAAAAATGATCTTTTAGCCTGCAATTTTTTATTTTCCCAAGGGTAACAGGAGAAATTTGACCCCAAAAGTTGTTGTCCAGTTTCTCCTGAGTACGCTGATACCCCATATGTGGGGGTAAATCACTGTTTGGGCACATGCCGGGGCTCGGAAGTGAAGTAGTGACGTTTTGAAATGCAGACTTTGATGGAATGCTCTGTGGGCGTCACGTTGCGTTTGCAGAGCCCCTGATGTGGCTTAACAGTAGAAACCCCCCACAAGTGACCCCATTTTGGAAACTAGACCCCCAAAGGAACTTATCTAGATGTGTGGTGAGCACTTTGAACCCCCAAGTGCTTCATAGAAGTTTATAATGCAGAGCCGTGAAAATAATAAATACGTTTTCTTTCTTCAAAAATAATTATTTAGCCCAGAATTTTTTAATTTTCCCAAGGGTAACAGGAGAAATTGAACCCCAAAAGTTGTTGTCCAGTTTCTCCCGAGTACGGTGATACCCCATATGTGGGGGTAAACTACTGTTTGGGCACATGCCGGGGCTCGGAAGTGAAGTAGTGACGTTTTGAAATGCAGACTTTGATGGAATGCTCTGCGGGCGTCACGTTGCGTTTGCAGAGCCCCTGATGTGCCTAAACAGTAGAAACCCCCCACAAGTGACCCCATTTTGGAAACTAGACCCTGAAAGGAACTTATCTAGATGTGTGGTGAGCACTTTGAACCCCCAAGTGCTTCATAGAAGTTTATAATGCAGAGCCGTGAAAATAATAAATACGTTTTCTTTCCTCAAAAATAATTATTTAGCCCAGAATTTTTTATTTTCCCAAGGGTTACAGGAGAAAGTGAACCCCAAAAGTTGTTGTCCAGTTTCTCCTGAGTACGCTGATACCCCATATGTGGGGGTAAACCACTGTTTGGGCACACGTCGGGGCTCAGAAGGGAAGTAGTGACTTTTGAAATGCAGACTTTGATGGAATGGTCTGCGGGTGTCACGTTGCGTTTGCAGAGCCCCTGGTGTGCCTAAACAGTAGAAACCCCCCACAAGTGACCACATTTTAGAAACTAGACCCCCCAAGGAACTTATCTAGATATGTGGTGAGCACTTTGAACCCCCAAGTGCTTCACAGACGTTTACAACGCAGAGCCGTGAAAATAAAAAATCATTTTTCTTTCCTCAAAAATTATGTTTTAGCAAGCATTTTTTTAGATTCACAAGGGTAACAGGAGAAATTGGACCCCAGTAATTGTTGCGCAGTTTGTCCTGAGTATGCTGGTACCCCATATGTGGGGGTAAACCACTGTTTGGGCACACGTCGGGGGTCGGAAGTGAGGGAGCACCATTAGACTTTTTGAATACGAGATTGGCTGGAATCAATGGTGGCGCCATGTTGCGTTTGTAGACCCCTGATGTGCCTAAACAGTGGTAACCCCTCAATTCTAACTTCAACACTAACCCCAACACACCCCTAACCCTAATCCCAACTGTAGCCATAACCCTAATCACAACCCTAACCCCAACACACCCCTAACCACAACACTAATCCCAACACACCCCTAACCCTAACCACAACCCTAATTCCAACCCTAACCCTAAGGCTATGTGCCCACGTTGCAGATTCGTGTGAAATATTTCCGCACCATTTTTGAAAAATCTGCGGGTAAAAGGCACTGCGTTTTACCTGCGGATTTTCCAAGGATTTCCAGTGTTTTTTGTGCGGATTTCACCTGCGGATTCCTATTGAGGAACAGGTGTAAAACGCTGCGGAATCCGCACAAAGAATTGACATGCTGCGGAAAATACAATGCAGCGTTTCCGCGCGGTATTTTCCGCACCATGGGCACAGCGGATTTGGTTTTTCATATGTTTACATGGTACTGTAAACCTGATGGAACACTGCTGCGAATCCGCAGCGGCCAATCCGCAGCCAAATCCGCACCGTGTGCACATAGCCTAATTCTAAAGGTATGTGCACACGCTGCGGAAAACGCTGCGGATCCGCAGCAGTTTCCCATGAGTTTACAGTTCAATGTAAACCTACGGGAAACAAAAATCGCTGTACACATGCTGCGGAAAAACTGCACGGAAACGCAGCGGTTTACATTCCGCAGCATGTCACTTCTTTGTGCGGATTCCGCAGCGGTTTTACAACTGCTCCAATAGAAAATCGCAATTGTAAAACCGCAGTGAAATGCGCAGAAAAAAACGCGGTAAATCCGCCATAAATCCGCAGCGGTTTAGCACTGCGGATTTATCAAATCCGCAGCGGAAAAATCCGCAGAGGACCAGAATACGTGTGCACATACCGAAACCCTAACCCTAGCCCTAACCCTACCCCTACCCCTAACCCTAGCCCTACCCCTAGCCCTAACCCTACCCCTAACCCTACCCCTAACCCTACCCCTAACCCTACCCCTAACCCTACCCCTAACCCTACCCCTAGCCCTAACCCTACCCCTAACCCTAACCCTACCCCTACCCCTAACCCTATTCTAACATTAGTGGAAAAAAAAAATTTCTTTATTTTTTTATTGTCCCTACCTATGGGGGTGACAAAGGGGGGGTCATTTATTATTTTTTTTATTTTGATCACTGAGATAGATTATATCTCAGTGATCAAAATGCACTTTGGAACGAATCTGCCGGCCGGCAGATTCGGCGGGCGCACTGCGCATGCGCCCGCCATTTTGGAAGATGGCGGCGCCCGGGAGAAGACGGACGGGACCACGGCTGGATCGGTAAGTATGATAGGGTGGGGGGGGACTACGGGGGGGGGGGGGATCGGAGCACGAAGGGGGGGAATCGGAGCGCGGGAGGGGTGGAACGGAGCACGGGGGGCGTGGAACGGAGCACGGGGGGGCTGGAACGGAGCACGGGGGGGTGTAACGGAGCACGGGGGGACGGATCGGAGTGCAGGGGGGGTGATTGGAGCACAGGGGGGTGATTGGAGCACGGGGGGAGCGGACACGAGCACGGGGGGGAGCGGAGCACAGGGCGGAGGGGAGCCGGAGCAGTGTACCGGCCAGATCGGGGGGCTGGGGGGGGCGATCGGTGGGGTGGGGTGGGGGCACACTAGTATTTCCAGCCATGGCCGATGATATTTCAGCATCGGCCATGGCTGGATTGTAATATTTCACCCGTTATAATAGGTGAAATATTACAAATCGCTCTGATTGGCAGTTTCACTTTCAACAGCCAATCAGAGCGATCGTAGCCACGAGGGGGTGAAGCCACCCCCCTTGGGCTAAACTACCACTCCCCCTGTCCCTGCAGATCGGGTGAAATGGGAGTTAACCCTTTCACCCGATCTGCAGGGACGCGATCTTTCCATGACGCTGCATAGGCGTCATGGGTCGGAATGGCACCGACTTTCATGACGCCTACGTGGCGTCATGGGTCGGGAAGGGGTTAAATGATTCAGACTGATAAAAGTGGTTAAAACTGGTTAATACTCACCCTTACTGATTACTGTCTCAATGCTTACCCAATCCAATTATCACTTGTTATCAAAAGTGGCCATAAGTGTTCCTAATGCCAGCCTAATGGACCCAACTGTCTAGCAAAGTTCAGGTCTGAACTCCTGGGTTGTTAGATCCTGGCATGCAAAGTGAAATTATACCACCATCAGTGGTCCCTCTTATAGGGAAAGTGCGATATCCTGCATGTTATTGCAAGATCCCCGTCTTTGTACTAAACTAACACTGCCGCATTGTCTAACGATTTTACAGATCAGTAACTGCTTAGTAAACTATGAAGTAGGGCTGAGTTAGTGCAAAACTTGAGATTTCACAATAACATAAGTCTTCTCACAATTTCACCTCAAGGGGGCCCAAGGAGGATTGCGGGATCGCGTCCTGCATGCCGAGATCCCACAACCCAGAAGATCAGAACAAACTTTAGCTGGAAAGTCCATTAGGGTGGCATTAAGGACAATTCTGGCCACTTTTGACAATAAGTTATACTTTCAAAAAATCATCAGTTTTTGGCTGCCATTGATTTCTTGAATAAAAAATCCAGCCACAAACTGGTAATAGATACTCTATAAACAGTTAAGGCTAATAAAAGTGGATTATACTAATTAATATTTGCCCTTATTGATCCCTATTAGCTCCCATCCTAACGCTTACCCAGTCTATACTAGTCTTTATTTCCTAGTCCATTTTTAGCACACTGGAAATGGCTCGCCAGCTCCAGGGATGTTAAGCTCAAATACAAAGAAGACCAAAATTAAAAGCTCGGACAAAGTTGCATGCCAACCTTGATATTTATTTAGAAAATGTTAAAAATTGACATTTTTCCTTATCTAATATAACGATGAACCTTATTAATTAATTAATTTAAAAAGGTTATCCTATGAGCAAATTACATTTTAAGGAATAGATCTTAGAATAAAATAATCACAAATGAAGCATAATGAAATAATATGTTATGTAAGCAATAAAAAGCATAGATTAATTTAAATATCTAATAGCAAAGGATGAAAATGCTTAAATTAATATATAATACTTATAATAAAGTATGATGTCAACACAAGTGCACCGTAAACACAGTTTGATACTCCCACAGTGATTTCCTCTACAGTAGCCTCCACATGCATTGTATTATGACCCTATTGTACCCTTCATCAAAATATGCTGACCCCCCAGCATAGTATGATGCCCTGTGATCCCCACACAGCCCTCTACATAGTATAATGGGTCCCACATAGTCCTCCATACAGTATAATAGCCCCACATAGTTCTTCATACAGTATAATGGCTCCACATAGTCCTCCATACAGAATAATGAGCCCCACATAGTCCTCTATATGGAATAATGGGCCCCACATATCCCTCCCCACAGTACGCCATACAATAAGAGAAAAAAAGAATGAATCTACCTGTGGCAATACAATTATGTCTCCCGGATCATAACTTTATGGACATGAAATTACTTGTATTAAAGGGCAGCTTCAAATCTCAAAGAGACAGAAGAATATGGGACTATAAACTGATGATGATCTTTGACCCTCTTAGTGCAGGAATGAAAGTGTCGCATGGATTTATATCTTTTTACATCAACTAAGGAACTAAAGAATTTGCCCCTCAGACCATGTGGGGTCATCACAACAGAACCTGACCCCAATCAGAGGACAATAAAACATTCCTTATCTAAGAACTGGTCCAATATTTATGGACATAACTGTTTATCACTCATGGTAATTCTGCTTCATGTCACCTGTCTTATCCATGTTTTTTCTGTTTTTTTTTTCTGTGCTATGTTGTGCATAAATATGTGATTCTCCAGAATTTCTTTTAGTCTATGCCTGATGAAGAGACCTGTGTAGTCTTGAAAGCTTGCAATTTGTTACCATCATTTCAGTTAGCCATTAAAAGGTATCACCCACTGAGGACTCTCCATTCTAAATATTTTCTAGCATGAACTGCGCACTCCCCAGAGTGGCTCAATAAAATTGAGGTCAGGAGACTGAGATGGCTACTCCAGAACTTTCACTTTGTTCTGCTGTAGCCAATGACAGGTCGACTTGGCCTTGTGTTTTGGATCGTTGTCATGTTGGAACATCCAAGTACGTTGCATGTGCAGCTTTCGGGCTGATGATTGCAAATTTGCCTCAAGTATTTGCTGATAACGTGCTACATTCATCTTTCCTGTGCCTTTGTAGCTCACACATTGTTAGGGCTAGCGGAACGCACCAAATAATAAGACTGATAGTGTACGGTGCGTTCGTAGCCCGGGGTCCACCGTGCAGAGATGGAACCTGCTGCTGAGTAATGACGGACTATATGGCGGTACTCATAAGTATACTCGCGTGGGTTAAACTTCACCCAACGTGAAGGAAGCGATCCTGTTGCGTCACAGGGTCGCGGTACCGCACATAGAAGGCGAGCAAGCAGTCAGCGAACTTAACCCCAACTAGGATTGAAGTCCGATTAGACCCTTGCTGGCACAACACCGCAACAGGGTGTGTTAGGCAACTCTTATAATTAGAGCACCGAAGTGCGAACTGTGCCGTGCTGGCAGGCACCACTAAGCACCCAGACGTGGGTCAGGAAGCGCACTGCTGGCGCGTGGCGCCGCACTGGCGGTCACAGCAATAGACGCTGATACGTGTGTGACACGTTGAGTGATTTGTCGGGCGCTAGATAGCAGCCATACTCCATACGCGAACAGTCATACAATAGGGTAGGGGTATTTAATGAACGACTTGAACTCACAATAAACACACGTATTCAATTGTACACTAGCGCATGGCCGTGCGGTCATGCACAGTTTATATAATTGCAGGACAGGAATTGGCCACAGAAACTTTGCCCTTCCAAGACCTGCCAAGAGGACCAATGGAATGCGCTGCAGAGCCAGAGCACATGACCCTCGATCTCCAACGGGAGATCTTGCTCTGGGCATGCTCAGTGTGCGCAAACAAGGACTTAGTCCCAGGGAAGTCCGCTCGCCGCTGACCAGCACTGACTTTAATGGCAGGAGCTGAAGAAGCAGCAGTAACTCTCTGTACAGAGTGAGAGCGAGCAAGACACTGGGAGCGACGTCCCTGCTGAGCAGACTCCACTGCGGCTGGAGGAGAATGGGAGACCGCAGCGGAGACGGATCGAGATTCCCCCTGTGCAGCAGAGGAAACTCGACTCCTAACATTGCCCCCCCTCCTAGGGCCCCCCCCTCCTTGGGCCTCGCTACGCTCGAAGGCAGCAATGAGCTGTGGGGCCCGAATGTTTTCAGCAGGCTCCCAAGACCTGTCCTCTGGACCATAACCCTTCCAATCCACCAAATAAAACTTTTTGCCGCGTACCACCTTGCACCCCAAAATAGCGTTCACCTCGTAATCGTCCATAGACGAACCCGATGTCCCGGAAGATGACTCGGAAAACCAGGACATGTATACGGGTTTCAAGAGGGACACATGAAAGGTGTCGGTGATACCCAAGCGTGGAGGAAGAGCCAGGCGGTAGACCACAGGATTAACCTGTTCGAGAACCTTGAAGGGACCCAAGTAGCGAGGAGCAAACTTAGTGGACTCAACTCGCAGCCTGATGTTACGGGCGGAGAGCCACACCAAGTCGCCAGGGGCAAAAGTCGGAGCGGGGCACTGATGAACATCGGCGGAGGACCTCATTCTCTCCTTGGAGGCCCGAATGGCATCCTGCGTGCGATCCCAAATGTCCCGTGCCTCCACAGCCCAGTCTGCCACCCTGGGATCAGCGGAAGACACAGGCATGGGCACAGGAACACGCGGATGCTGGCCGTAATTTAAGAAGAATGGAGTCTGACCGGTAGAGTCGGCTACGGCATTGTTAAGTGCAAACTCTGCCCACGGTAGCAAGGATGCCCAGTCATCCTGTCTGGCAGAAACAAAATGTCGCAGATATATGACCAAGGTCTGGTTGGCCCTTTCTACCAACCCATTCGTCTCGGGATGATATGCCGAAGAGAGATTTAACTCAATACTGAGTAGACGACATAGCTCCCTCCAGAATCGAGACGCAAACTGGGGACCCCGGTCACTAACAATTTTGTCTGGCATACCGTGTAAGCGAAAGATATGCTTGATAAACAAGACAGCCAACGCCCGTGCAGATGGTAGCCGTGGATGAGGCACCAAATGCACCATTTTGGAAAAATGATCGGTGATCACCCAGATAATGGTGCAATTACGAGACTTGGGTAAGCCAACCACAAAGTCCATCCCGACCATCTCCCAGGGCCTGTCAGCCACGGGCAGAGAATAAAGCAACCCAGCTGGCCGTTGCCGAGGAGTCTTGTTCCTGGCGCAAGAGACACACGCCCGAACGTACTCCGCGACATCACGAGCCATATGCGGCCACCAGTGTGTCCTCGCCAGTAACTCTGATGTCCTTTTATTACCAAAATGTCCACCCACCCTGGACGAGTGCGCCCAAGAGAGAACCTCCGGTCGCAAACTAGATGGAACAAAAGTCTTGCCCGGGGGCACAGACTCCAGTGAAACCGGGGCCACGGTTCTCAAACTCTCGATGGGGACAATAAGCCGAGGCTCCTCCTCCGCAGATGACACAACAGAGCGAGAGAGAGCGTCAGCCCGAATGTTCTTCTCCCCAGAAAGGAAATGGAGGGTAAAATGAAATCGGGAGAAGAACAAGGACCATCTGGCCTGGCGAGAATTCAACCGCTGAGCTGTCTGCAGATACACCAAATTTTTGTGATCTGTGAAGACTTGGAAGGGAAAACGTGCTCCCTCCAAGAGATGTCTCCACTCCGAGAAAGCCAACTTCATGGCTAGCAACTCCCTGTCCCCGATGGAATAATTCCTCTCTGCTGGTGCGAAGGTCTTGGAGAAAAAGAAGCAAGGATGCTTCCGACCTTGAGCATCCTTTTGGAAGAGGACTGCTCCAGCACCAACAGAAGAGGCATCCACCTCCATGATAAATGGCTTATCAACATCGGGGCGATGAAGAATGGGAGCGCTAGCGAAGTGTGACTTTATAGAGATAAAAGCCTTGGAGACCTCCTCAGACCACAATTTGGGATTCGCCCCCTTCTTGGTGAGGGCAACCAAGGGAGCTACCAAAGTTGAGAAATGCGGGATGAACTGGCGATAATAATTGATGAACCCCATAAAGCGCTGCACCGCTTTAAGAGAATGGGGTTCCTGCCAGTCCATCACAGCCTGTAGTTTGGCAGGATCCATAGCCAATCCCTGGGCTGAGATGATGTAGCCTAGGAAAGGTAAGGACTCCTGCTCAAACATACACTTCTCCAACTTGGCGTAGAGGGAGTTTGCCCGTAGGAGGTCGAAGACTTTGCAAACATCTCTCCGGTGGGAGTCAATATCTGGAGAGTAGATGAGAATATCATCCAGATAGACTACGACCGAGGTGGAAAGCATATCCCGGAAGATATCGTTCACAAAGTCTTGGAAAACGGCTGGGGCATTACAGAGCCCAAAGGGCATCACCAGATATTCATAGTGCCCATCCCTGGTGTTAAAAGCCGTCTTCCATTCGTCCCCCTCACGGATGCGAATCAGGTTGTAAGCACCCCGCAGATCTAATTTGGTAAATAACCTTGCTCCCCGAAGCCTATCGAACAGTTCAGATATCAAAGGCAAAGGGTATTTATTCTTAACGGTGATGGCGTTAAGACCCCTGTAGTCTATGCATGGACGCAATTCCCCACTCTTCTTCTGCACGAAGAAGAACCCTGCCCCAGCAGGTGACACTGACTTCCTGATGAACCCTCTTGCCAGATTTTCCTGGATGTACTGTGACATTGCCTCCATCTCCGGGAGAGATAGCGGATAGACTCGACCCCGGGGAGGCTCAGCACCAGGCAAGAGGTCAATAGGACAGTCATAGGGGCGATGGGGCGGAAGGGTCTCCGCCGCCTTTTTGGAGAATACGTCTGCATACGACCAATACTGCTTGGGAAGAGAGGAAAGATCTGCAGGTACCTCAGTTGTAGCGACCTGAACGCACTCCCTCTGACACCTACCCCCACAAGATTCACCCCATCCCAGAATTCTGCCTGAGGACCACTCGATATGAGGAGAGTGGTACCGTAGCCAAGGTATTCCCAACAGGACTTCATCAATTCCCTCTGGAATGACGAGCAGGGAAATAATCTCCTGATGAGATGGCGACATGGACAGAGTAAAAGGGATGGTCTGGTGAGTTATCTGTGAGGGCAGAGTCGACCCATTCACCACTCGTACCGTTACAGGTTGAGCTAGCATAACCAGAGGTATTGCGTGGCGTTGGGCGAAGGCAGAAGACATAAAATTGTCCTCCGCCCCAGAATCCACGCAGAGCTCTACCGAGTGGGAGAATGAGCCTATAGTAATTGTCCCCTTAAAGGACAATTTAGAGGCAAACGTCGCCGTGTCTAGTGTACCTCCACCTACGACCACTAGACGCTGACGTTTCCTCGACCGCTGAGGACATCTGGTGGCTAAATGTCCAGACTGCTGGCAAACATGACAGACCCTGAGTGCACAAGCGGTCCGGGACTTAGGTCCCGCTTGTGACACTTCCCTGGCCTCATGTGACTCAGGAACCAGGACCGGAGATTCCAGAGGTTTGGCGAAAGTAGGAGCCAGCCGAAACCTCTGCCTACACTGGGCTCGCTCTAACCTCCGCTCGTTAAAACGGAGGTCAATTCGAGTGGAGACTGTTATTAACTCCTCCAGTGTGGCAGGAATCTCCCTAGTGGCCAGAGCGTCCTTTACATGGTCAGCCAAGCCCCTCCAAAATATGGGGATAAGAGCTTTATCCGACCATTCCAGTTCAGATGCTAAAGTGCGGAATTGGACGGCAAAATGACTGACCAAGGACTCACCCTGAGTTAATGCCAGCAGTTGGAGCGCAGTGTCATGGGTGACTTGAGGTCCTAAAAAGACCTGTTTTAAAGTGCTCAAAAACAGAGGAGCACTCTGCACCACATGATCCCACAGCGGCGTAGCCCATTCCAAAGCCCTGTCCGACAATAGAGACACAATAAATCCCACCTTAGCCCGCTCTGTGGGGAAACGTGCAGCCAGAAGCTCGAGATGAATAGAGCACTGACTCACGAATCCCCTACAAAATTTGCTATTACCAGAAAATTTTTCTGGCAGCGGGAGGCGAGAAAATGTCGGAACAGGGGTGGCAATGGACAAAGTTGCTGCAGCCACGCTGGCAGCCTGTACAGCAACTGCGGTAACATCCACAGCTGAAGTTGCGCTCTCGAGAGCCGCCAACCTACCCTCCAGCTGCTGTATATACCGCAGGGATTGCTGTTTGTCCGTCATCACTAGCCAGACCCTGGCGCTAGTGTAATGTTAGGGCTAGCGGAACGCACCAAATAATAAGACTGATAGTGTACGGTGCGTTCGTAGCCCGGGGTCCACCGTGCAGAGATGGAACCTGCTGCTGAGTAATGACGGACTATATGGCGGTACTCATAAGTATACTCGCGTGGGTTAAACTTCACCCAACGTGAAGGAAGCGATCCTGTTGCGTCACAGGGTCGCGGTACCGCACATAGAAGGCGAGCAAGCAGTCAGCGAACTTAACCCCAACTAGGATTGAAGTCCGATTAGACCCTTGCTGGCACAACACCGCAACAGGGTGTGTTAGGCAACTCTTATAATTAGAGCACCGAAGTGCGAACTGTGCCGTGCTGGCAGGCACCACTAAGCACCCAGACGTGGGTCAGGAAGCGCACTGCTGGCGCGTGGCGCCGCACTGGCGGTCACAGCAATAGACGCTGATACGTGTGTGACACGTTGAGTGATTTGTCGGGCGCTAGATAGCAGCCATACTCCATACGCGAACAGTCATACAATAGGGTAGGGGTATTTAATGAACGACTTGCACTCACAACAAACACACGTATTCAATTGTACACTAGCGCATGGCCGTGCGGTCATGCGCAGTTTATATAATTGCAGGACAGGAAGTGGCCACAGAAACTTTGCCCTTCCAAGACCTGCCAAGAGGACCAATGGAATGCGCTGCAGAGCCAGAGCACATGACCCTCGATCTCCAACGGGAGATCTTGCTCTGGGCATGCTCAGTGTGCGCAAACAAGGACTTAGTCCCAGGGAAGTCCGCTCGCCGCTGACCTGCACTGACTTTAATGGCAGGAGCTGAAGAAGCAGCAGTAACTCTCTGTACAGAGTGAGAGCGAGCAAGACACTGGGAGTGACGTCCCTGCTGAGCAGACTCCACTGCGGCTGGAGGAAAATGGGAGACCGCAGCGGAGACGGATCGAGATTCCCCCTGTGCAGCAGAGGAAACTCGACTCCTAACACATATCTCTAAAACTTCAGCAATCCACCTCCGTGCTTTACAGTAGGAATGGTTTTCCTTTCATCATACTGTAGGCCTTGTTGACCTCTCTCCAAATATAATGTTTATCGTTGTGGCCAAAACGTTAAATTTTGGTCTCGTCATCACTCAAAATTACCTTGTTCCAGAAGTTTTGAGGCTTGTCTTTGTGCTGTTGTGCTTATTGTAGGCGAGATACTTTGTGGCTCATCAGAGCATTGATTCTCTCATCCAAGATAATTCTTGATTCTCTCATCCAAGATAATTCTCTCATCCAAGATAATGCTAATGGCACTCGGCTCAAACTCTACTCAGAGTTTGAGCCAAATGTCAACTTAGTGTGATCTGACTCTGTTGCATAAGAGAATCGTATCACAGGTGCGGAGAAGGTAGAGAACTTAATTTCTCCATCTTCTCCATTATCTGTGTCTGCAGATGTCAGACTGCATCCGATTGACATCCGAGGGAAGTCCAATTTTTAACACACACTCATAGACTTGTATGTCATTTAATTAGCAGAACCACTCGCAACATGCTGGAATTTTTTTTCATGGTGAATCTCAGCATGAGAAAAAAACGCATAATTGTAGTACACCATAGAATAACATTAGTCAGAGGGCTATCTAGTAGAACATCAGATAGAAATCATCCAATGTGTACGCTCATCTGATCTGATATATAAGCTTTTTGGCCTGGACAATTGGCTTGGATATTGGTAAGGCTTTCGAGGGAGAAATTCAGAAGTATTTGAGGTCCCCATCATCACTTTGTGTTAACCCAGTTGTTAGGTAGGTCATCATTTGCTAAAACTGGAAAAGCCATTTCAATTATCATTCAAATGTATATATACATATATGTACAGTATATATATATATATATATATATATATATATATATATATATATTTGCTGTCAATAATTTTTATTGTAGTTTTTAGAATATATGGGTAGGGAAAAAAGGGAGGGATAAAGTAGGTATAAGGGGAAAGGGAAGGAAATGATAATTATAATGAGAGGAGAGAGAAAAAAGGGAAAATAGGGTGGGAAGGGATAGGGAGAACTTTAGAGTTCTTTTTAAGTCGAGAAGAAATGTGTTATATGACACTGCAGAACAAACTACAATAACAAACAATAAATGAAACAACAACAAAGTCACATCATAATTAAGATATCGAGATATCGTACAGTAATCCAGTAAATTAAGAAGATATAAAAATGTATATACTGTATACACTTATTCTTTGCTTAGTTATTCTGAGATTTAGTAAGATACCAATCAGACACGGATCAGCGCAGAAACAAAGAATCATAGTTTTATTCTATTTTATTATAGTTTTACTCTACTATTTCTGCTCAAGAGGATGACGTTACTTTACGCTACAAACAAAACATATTTGTCACAATTAGGCTATGTGCACACGTCAGGATTTTCTGCAGGAAATCCGCACGTGTTTTTTTCGTGTTTTTTACCGCGTTTTTTTAGCGTTTTTTGTTCGGAGCTTTCCCAATGCAATAGATAGAGGTAAAAACGCGAAAAATCCACAAAATTAATGAACATGCTGCGTTTTTTACCGCGATGCGTTTTTTTCGTGGAAAAAATTTCAACTTATGCTCAAAAATTGCGGAATGCATTCTAAATGATGGGATGCATATGTATGCGTTTTTTAAGCATTTTTATTGCATTTTTATAGCAAAAAAACACGAAAAATAGGAGAAAAATCCTGAACGTGTGCACACGGCCTTATATTAATATTTGTACATTTAAAAACACATTTGGCAGATGGCAGAGAAATATATCATGGTTGAAAAAAGGATATGGAAGCATTTTATAATCAGCGAAGAATGCAAATAAGGTGCACGATTCTCAGTATAATTATCTCTAGAGGGATTCCAGTCCCAGGAGCCATTGATCTATTTATATATGATGATATGGGTTGCTTACAATAAATATATAGCTATTGGCAAAGCTATTTTGCTTGTCCTTGTGAAATCTACACCAATGATTGAATCACTTTTGCTGCATCAGCCAGAAGGTTTATGTGGTTTTCGCATGTCAATGCCATCAACCTATTCATACTTAAACAGTAACCAATGTTTTAATTTTTATTTTATAAAACAATAGTACACATGAAAATAAGCAAGTTTGTAGCATAGCTTATCAGAGAAATGTGCATCTTTTTCCTCTTGGATTGAATTTACACTCTCAAATCATAGGTAAAATTTATGAAATCTGTGTTCTGTGTTCAGTGAAGACAAATGTTCCCATTATTGAGAAAACATTGGCTGCCTTTAACCCCTTAAAGGGAACCTGTCACCTACTTTTTCGTATATAAGCTGCGGCCACCGCCATCAGGGGCTTATCTACAACTTTCTGTAATGTTGTAGATAAGCCCCAGATGTAACCTGAAAGATAAGAAAAACAAGTTATAGTATACTCACCTTGGGGGGTGGTCATGTGCGGCCCGGTCCGACGCCTCCCATCTTCATATGGTGACGTCCTCTTCTTTGCTTTCCTATCACGGCTCCTGCGCAGGCGCACTTTATCTGCCCTGTTGAGGGCAGAGCAAAGTACTGCAGTGCGCAGGCGCCGGGAAAGGTCCGAGAGGCCCAGCGCCTGCGCACTGCAGTAGTTTGCTTTGCCCTCAACAGGGCAAATCAGTACGCCTGCGCAGGAGCAACAACACGAAGCAAGGAAGAGGACGACATCGTATGAAGATACAAGGCGCTGGACCCAGAACTGCGACGCCCATCAGACCGAACAGCACCGGGACCGCCCCTGGGTGAGTATAATATAACTTGTTTTTCTTATCTTTCAGGATACATCGGGGGCTTATCTACAGCATTACAGAATGCTGTAGACAAACCCCTGATCCCGATGGCCGAAGCTTATATATGAAAAAGTAGGTGACAGATTCCCTTTAACAACAGCTGGGATGCCTTTTAACGGCGGTCATTAATTATTTATTCCTTAGTGCTGCTTTTTAACAATGCTGAGGAATAAGAGAATAGCACCGCCCAGCGGCAATTCCCAAGGGTGTCAACTGTCACAGCTGACACCCTGCTGTATCATCCCCAGCCAGTTTTTAAGTCAACCCCTTAAATACCGCTGTCAATCATGACAGTAATATTTAAGTGATTACAAGGGGGTCACAAGACCAGTGTTCAAAATAAAAATTATGCCTGTCCCAAGTTGGGATTAAGTAAAAATGTAAAATAAAATACGTGAAAAAGTAGAAAAAGACATGTAATTTGTATGGCCGTGTCCAGAACAATAAATTTCACTTTTTCATCATAGTGACTCACAAAAAAGTGAATCTGCTGTTCTGGCACCTTAGGTTCTCCACAAATGTTGCCCGCAAACTATTCTAGCAAAATCTTTGCTCCAAAAGCCAAATAGCGCTACTTCTTTCTCAGCCCTGACTTGTAGCCTAACAGTAATATCTGATGACATATGGTGCATTGCCATGTTTGGGAGAAATTGGCATATAAATTATGGGGTCAGTTTCCCCTATGAACCCTTGTGTGCCTGACAAATTTGCAGTACATAGAAAACATACTTTTTTACAACTAAAATGTCAGATTTCCACCTCTCAATATTATTACATTCTGTGAGGCACCTAGTGGTTCAATATATGGTCCACTGTTTAGGCAGAACAGTGGCTCTACAAACGCAACATGGCGTCCGCTATTGATTCAGCCATTTTTGTGTTCAAAAAGTCAAATGGTGCTCCTTCCATTCTGAGCCTTGCCGTGCACCCAAACAATGGTTTTCCCCCACATTTGTGGTATCTGTCATATCGAACAAATTGTACTACCATTATGAAGTTCAATATGTCATTAGAAAACAGTTTCAGAATCAGTGGGATCCGTTGAAGTGTTCCAGCATTGTTACTTCATAAAGTGACATTGGACACATTTAACATTTTTTGCTGGACCTAGGTCTTTTTTTAACCTACATAACTATGAATAACTATGTCATTAAAATCAAAATTGGCTCAGTCACTAATGCAATACAAATGCACATCACAAATTTAGGTTTTAGATTTTTTAAATATTTAGAAAACCATTTATCATTTCCTTGATACTTTGTGTTGGTATATCACTAATGATAAGCGAATATACTCGTCACTCGAGATTTCCCGAGCACGCTCGGGTGGTCCTCCGACTATTTTTTAGTGCTTGGAGATTTCATTTTCATGGCCACAGCTGAATGATTTACATCTGATAGCCAGCTTGATTACATGTGGGGATTCCCTAGCAACCAGGCAACCCCCACATGTACTTATGCTGGCTAACAGATGTAAATCATTCAGCTGCAGTGATGAAAACTAAATCTCCGAGCAGTAAAAAATACTCGGAGGACACCGAGCGTGCTTGGGAAATCTCGAGTAACGAGTATATTCGCTCATCACTATATATCACATATATGAATACTTTTTCAGGTCAATGTATACAGAGCAAGAAGTATGGGTCTTGCAATAGGCTTAGCAAAAGTGAAAATTGCTAAATTTCAGAATGTTGTAATGGGAATAGAGATACATAAAGTTGAACATAAGATTATCAAAATGAAAAATAAAAACAATACATTTAACCAAAAAATCCCATTTAAACAATAGGCCATTTTCTATTGATGCATTTCCATTGGTATTCCAATTTTTGCTTCTTAGCAATGCAGTTTTAATCCCTAAAGCTTCCACATATATTTACTTATATTCTAGAATATAAACTTGATGTAATGTTTGTTTTACAGAAAAGCAGCATATTTCTCATATCACATTATATTTGCAGTACATTGTATGCCTTTATATTTTGTTGCCTTCATTTCATTACATTGCGGAGATTGCATTTACCCTTAAACACAATGAGTTATGACATTCTGTAGACTTGTCTCTTGCCGTATACCAACTAACATTCAAGGAAACATTAGATTTTCACTTACCACAAGATTTAACAGCCTGTGGGTCAACGTGGCCTTATAAATATCCCTATTGTTAATTTTCTGTTGCACACTAACAGTTTGTGGCTTAAAAAACGATGCAAAATTACAACCACATAATATTTATGGCTGTGGAGGTATTACTCAGACTCAATACTGAAGCAGAGAAGGTGCAGATGTAGCAGTTGTTAATGACACAATTTAAAGGCTGCCTGGCAGACCATGGTTCTGCATCTTATTACTATGCTGTCATACACTATTATGCCTGTGCATCGATTTCTTTCAGTTATGATGACTAGAACTGCATTTCTGTTTTTGAAGGTTCAGAGTTCAGATGCTTAGGAGCTTTTTACACTGCTAGAGCATTGTATCACTTCCAATAGGCTAAAAGACTTTATTGTCATCTTCAAAGATGAATATAATTGCAAAAGTGCTTATACTGTAAAAACAAGCAACTTTCCAATTTTCTCTTTATTAAAATCCCACCTCTCAAAATAATAAAAATTGTATTTATTATTTCTTACTGCTTGCTATCTAGAATATAAACCATCAATTCTATCTAGTAGCAGTGAGTTAACGTCTTCACCCCCAGCCGGTTTTCACCTTCCTGACTAGACCAAATTTTACAATTCTGACCAATGCCTTTTTATGTTGTAAAAACTCTGGAACGCTTCAACATATTCCAGTAATTCTGAGACTGTTTTTTCGTTACACATTGTACTTTATGTTAGTGGTAAATTTAGGTCAATATTTTTTGTTTATATTTGTGACAATAACAGAATTTTGCCAAACATTGTGCAATTTTCAAACTTTTAATTTTTATGCCCTTTAACCAGATAGCTGTATCATATAAATAATTAATAAATAACATTTCCCACTTGTCTGCTTTACATCAGCAGTTTTTAAACATGATTTGTTTTAGTTAGGATGTTAGAAGTGTTAAAGTTGACCAGCGATTTTGCATTTTCTGTAAAAATTTACAAAACCATTTTAAAGACCTCATCCTATTTGAAGGGCCTATGTGAAAGAAAGTGCCAAAAATTGACATGATTTTAAAATCGACACCCCCTCTAAGTGGTCGAAATCACATTCAATATGTTTATTAACACTTCAGGTAATTTGTCCTGAGTATGCCGATACACTATATGTGGTGGAAAACTACTGTTTGGGAGCACATCAGGGCTTGGAAGGGAAGAAGCACCATTTGACTTTTGGAAAGCAAAATTGTCTGGAAAAGATAGCACACACCATGTCGTGCTTGCAGAACCCCTGATGTGTCTAAATATTGGAAATCTCCCACAGGTGACCCTGATTTTGGAAACTACACTCCTCAAGGAATTTATTTAGAGGTGTGGTGAGGAACTTGAAACCCCAGGTGTTTCACAGAAATGTAGAATGTTGAGCTGTGAAAATGAAACAAGAGGTTTTTTTTTCCCACAAAAATGTTATTTTTGCCCAACATTTTTCATTTTCACAAGGGTAACAGGAGAAAATGAAATGAACCAAACAATTTGTTGTGCATTTTTTCCTGAGTACTCTAATACCCCTGTTTGGGTGCATGGAAATGCTTGGAAGGGAAGGAGTGTCATTTGAATTTTGGAGTGCCATTTTGGCTGGATTAGATTGTGGGCACCAAGTCACATTTGAAGAGCCCTTGACATGTCAAAACAGCAGAGACCCCACAAGTGACCCCATTTTAAAAGCTAAACCTCTTGAGGAATTAATCTAGGTGTATATTGAGTATTTTTAAACCTCAGGCGATTCACATAATTGTTTAACATTGGGCTGAGTAAATGGAAAGTTATCATTTTTTCCACTATAATGTTCCTTTGGCCCGAAGTTTTTAATTTTCAGAAGGGGTAATGGGAGAAAATAAACATTACAATGCAAAGCTCAGAAGGGAAGGTTCACCATATTATTGTTATTATTATTATTATTTATATAGCACCATTAATTCCATGGTGCTGTACATGAGAAGGCGTTACATCAAAATACAAATATCACTTACAGTAAACAAAACTAACAATGACAGACTGGTACAGAGTGAAGAGGACCCTGCCCTTGTGGGTTTACATTCTGCAGGATTATGGGGAAGGAGACAGTAGGTCAAGGGTTGCAGTAGCTCCAATGGTGTTGAGCTGTCCGTGTGGTCTTTACAGGCTGTAAGCTTCCTTGAAGAGGTGGGTTTTCAGGTTTCTTTTGAAGGATCCAAAAGTAGTGGATAATCGGATGTGTTGGGGCACTGAATTCCAGAGGATGGGGATATTCTGGAGAAGTCTTGGAGGCGATAGGGTGAGGAGCGAATAAGCCTGGAGGCGAGGAGGAGGTCTTGGGAGGACCGGAGATTACGTGAGTGAAGATATTGAGATATTAGTGTGGAAATATACGGAGGAGAAAGGTTATGGATGGCTTTGTATGTCAGTGTTAGTAATTTAAACTGGATACGCTGGGAAATTGGGAGCCAGTGAAGGGATTTGCAAAGAGGTGAAGCAGGAGTGTAGCGAGGAGAGAGATTATTTAGTCGGGCAGCAGAGTTAAGGATGGACTGGAGGGGTGTGAGAGTGTTAGAAGGTAGGCCACAGAGGAGTATGTTGCAGTAGTCGAGGCGGGAGATGATTAGGGCATGCACGAGCATTTTGGTAGAGTGTGGGTTGAGGAAAGGATGGATTCTGGAAATATTTTTGAGCTGGAGGTGACAGGAGGTGGCGAGAGCTTGGATGTGCGGTTTGAAGGACAGGGCAGAGTCAAGGGTTACTCCGAGGCAGCAGATTTTGGGGACAGGGGAAAGTGTGATTTCATTTATTTTGATAGATAGATCAGGTAGGGAAGATATGCGTGATGGAGGAAAGATAATGAGTTCAGATTTGTCCACATTGAGCTTGAGGAAGCGAGAAGAGAAGAAGGAGGATATGGCTGATAGACACTCTTGGATTCTGGAGAGCAGAGAGGTGACATCTGGGCCAGAGAGGTAGATCTGAGTGTCATCGGCATATAGATGGTACTGGAAGCCATAGGACCTTATGAGTTGTCCCAGGCCAAGTATATAGATTGAGAAGAGTAAGGGTCCTAGGACAGAGCCTTGGGGGACTCCAACAGAGAGGGGGCAAGATGAAGAGGTAGTAGGAAATGCTAAATGTGAGGTTGGCAAGGTATGAGGAGATCCAAGATAGGGTAAGGCCTATGACCCCAAAGGAAGAGAGGATCTGTAGTAGGAGGCAGTGGTCAACTGTGTCGAAGGCAGAGGACAGGTCTTGGAGGAGGAGTATATAGACTTGTCTGTTAGCTGTGGCTGTAAGTAAGTCGTTAGTAATTTTGGTCAGGACAGTCTCAGTGGAATGGTGGGGACAGAAGCCAGATTGTAGGTTGTCGAAGAGAGAGTTAGATGCAAAGTGAGAGGAAAGTTCATCATGGACGTGCTGCTCAAGGAGTTTGGAAGGAAATGGGAGCAAAGATATGGGGCGATAGCTGGACATAGCGCTTGGGTCAAGCTTTTTGAGTATAGTTGTGATTGTGGCATGTTTGAAGGCAGAGGGGAAGGTACCAGAAGTTAGTGAAAGGTTGAAGAGATGGGTTAGGGATGGGATTAGTGTGATGGTGAGGTTGGGGAGGAGGTGGGATGGGATGGGGTCAAGTGCACAAGTGGTGAGGTGTGATTTGGAGAGAAGATGAGCAAGCTCCCCTTCAGAGATTTTGGAGAGTGAAGTTATGGGGTTTGGGCATTGGTCTCTCATACAAAGGGGTTGTGGTGGTTGAACAACAAAGACTTGCCTTGTTTGGTCTATCTTATTTTTGAAGTGCGTGGCAAAGTCCTCGGCAATGATTAGGGAACTCGGAGGGGGCAGTGGTGGGCGGATGAGGGAGTTAAAAGTGTTTAACAACTGTTTGCGGTTGTGGGATAAGGAAGATACGAGGGTTGTGAAGTAGGCCTGTTTAACAGAGGTGAGAGCTGATTTGAATGCCAGTGTTGCTTGTTTGAGTGCAGTGAAATCATCTTGTGAATGCGTTTTCTTCCAACGCCGTTCTGCAAATCTGGATACTTGCCGAAGCTTTTTAGTGATGTTATTGTGCCAGGGTTGTCTATTGGTTCGTCGCACTCTGCTATGCATCACAGGGGCGACCATGTCAATAGCTGATGCAAGAGTGGCATTATAGAAAGCAGTGGCAGTGTCTGTGTCGTGGAGTGAGGATATAGAGGACAGTGATAGGATAGTCAGAGAGTGTGTTGGTGTCTAGGTGTGCGAGGTTCCTGCATGGGTGCGCATGGTGCTGGACATGGGTGACAGGTGAGGAGGACAGGGATGAGAAAGTGAGTAGATGGTGGTCAGATAGCGGGAGAGGGGAGGTTGTGAAGTTAGATAGGGAGCATAAACGGGTGAAGACCAGGTCTAATGTGACCAGATATCACCTCCCTACTAACCAGAATCCCTCAATGTCTGTCTGCTATTTCATCCTTCTTCTCCACTAGATTTCTAAAACTTAACATGGACAAAACAGAATTCATCATCTTTCCCCCATCTCACGCGACCTCCCCAACGAACCTATCCATTACAGTAAACGGCTGCCCACTCTCCCCAGTCCCACAAGCCCGCTGTCTTGGGGTAATCCTTGACACTGATCTCTCCTTTAAACCACATATCCAAACCCTTTCCACTTCCTGCCGCCTCCAACTCAAAAATATTTCACGGATCCGCACATTCCTAAACCAAGAATCTGCAAAGACCCTAGTCCATGCCCTCATCATCTCCCGCCTTGACTACTGTAACCTCCTGCTCTGTGGCCTCCCCTCTAACACTCTTGCACCCCTCCAATCTATTCTAAACTCTGCTGCCCGACTAATCCACCTGTCCCCCCGCTATTCCCCGGCCTCTCCCCTCTGTCAATCCCTGCACTGGCTCCCCATCACCCAGAGACTCCAGTACAAAAACCTAACCATGACATACAAAGCCATCCACAACCTGTCTCCTCCATACATCTGCGACCTCGTCTCCCGGTACTTTCCTGCACGCAACCTCCGATCCTCACAAGATCTCCTTCTCTACTCCCCTATTATCTCCTCTTCCCACAATCGCATACAAGATTTCTCTCGTGCATCCCCCCTACTCTGGAATGCTCTACCACAACATATCAGACTCTCGCCTACCATCGAAACCTTCAAAAAGAACCTGAAGACCCACCTCTTCCGACAAGCCTACAACCTGCAGTAACCACCGATTGACCAAACCGCTGCACAGCCAGCTCTACCCTCACCTACTGTATCCTCACCCATCCCTTGTAGATTGTGAGCCCTCGCGGGCAGGGTCCTCTCTCCTCCTGTACCAGTTGTGACTTGTATTGTTAAAGATTATTGTACTTGTTTTATTATGCATACCCCTCCTCACATGTAAAGCGCCATGGAATAAATGGCGCTATAATAATAAATAATAATAATAATAATAATGTGGGTCCGTCTGTGTGGGTGGCTGAGAAGGACCACTGAGTAAGTCCAAAGGATGAAGTAAGGGACAGGAGTTTGGAGGCTGCTGACTGGTGGGTGTCAATGGAGATGTTGAAGACACCCATGATGATGGTGGGAATGTCAGCAGACAGAAAGTGAAGGAGCCAGGTGGGGGATCGGTCAATAAAGGCAGTGGTCAGGCCCGGAGGTCGGTATATGATGGCCATTTGGAGGTTGTAGGGGTAAGTAGATGCGGACAGAGTGGACTTCAAAAGAGGGGAGGATAAGGAAGGGTAGAGGTGGGATTGGTTTAAAGGTACAGTTGGAAGAAAGGATAAGGCCCACTCCTCCACCGTGTTTGTTGCCAGGGTGAGGAGTGTGGGTGAAGTGGAGGCCACCGTAACATAGTGCAGCAGGGGAGGCTGTGTCAGAGGGTCTCAGCCATGTTTCGTTGATGCCCAGAAAGAAAAGATTACGAGAGGTAAAGAGGTCGTGAATCACGTGGAGTTTATTGCAGATGGAGCAGGCATTCCATAGTGATCCAGAGAGAGGGTGCACGGGGATGGGCGTCATGGGCACGGATTTGAGGTGGGCAAGATTTTGGGTATTTATATTGGCTTGGGAGCGATAGGAGGGGGGAAGTAATAGGAGGTATGAGCTGTGGGGCCCAGGGTTGGGAGATATGTCTCCAGTAGTGAGGAGAAGCAGACAGAGACAAAGCAGGTGGGAGAAGGAGAGTGGGCGGCTTGTTTTGTGTTTTATTAGGAGAGATCTGAGGTTGAGGAGCAGGTCAGCAGAGGAGGTCAGGTGGGGGGGCAGGAAGGAAGGAGAGATTATTACTTGGTTAGGTGGTGCTGGGGTTTGAGGATAGCGAAGGAGAGTGAGGAGTAAGGGAGCCAAAACTGTTAGAGTGTATGTCAGCATGATAAGAATAAGTGTGGTGGAAAGGGAATTACATTTAGTACATTTATTAACAGTGGTTAGTCTTACCTTCTGTTCACTTCTGGCTCATTTATGGCATATTTCTGCTATCATATTTGCTGTTATCCTTTTAGAGACATCCTTCTAGAGACAGACCAAGGTCCAGACAGACCTGTGTCTCTGAATTTATAACAGGCTAAGTGCTAATGAAATAGGCCCGGTGTGATCTGGAGGGAGGGGCAGCAGGAAGACTGGTCACAGACACAGGAGGGGATTAATTAGAAGCCAGAAGGGAAAATGCAAGGGGAAATAGATCCAAATGGAAAGAAAAAGCCAAACAGGAAGGAATAGCAGGGTGAGGAAGATCAGGAAAGTTGGGTGATGGTCATGGGATTGGGGTAGCAGCCAGCAGACATACCAGGAAGGAATAGCAGGGTGAGTAAGATCAGGAAAGTTGAGTGATGGTGATGGGATTGAGGTAGCAGCCAGCGGACATTCCTAGGAAGGAATAGCAGGGTGAGTAAGATCAGGAAAGTTGGGTGATGGTGATGGGATTGGGGTAGCAGCCAGCGGACATACCAGGAAGGAATAGCAGGGTGAGGAAGATCAGGAAAGTTGGGTGATGGTGATGGGATTGGGGTAGCAGCCAGCGGACATACCAGGAAGGAATAGCAGGGTGAGGAAGATCAGGAAAGTTGAGTGATGGTGATGGGATTGGGGTAGCAGCCAGCGGACATACCAGGAAGGAATAGCAGGGTGAGGAAGATCAGGAAAGTTGGGTGATGGGATTGGGGTAGCAGCCAGCGGACATACATGAGGATGAAGCAGATAAGTTGTCAGATTGATAGCAATAACAAAGCATAGCAAAAATAAAAATAAAAATGAACCATCTATAGCAGGGGTTATTTTTCTGGTATATTTCTGCTATCATATTTGCTGTTATCCTTTTAGAGACATCCTTGTAGAGACAGACCAAGGAGGTCTATTCGAGTGAAGATTTCGCTAGACTGGTTTGAGGGTTCCATGTCACATTGGCAGAGTACCTGACATGCCAGAAAAGCAGATCCCAACATAAGTGACACCACTTTACAATCTATACCCCCAATGAATTCATCTAGGGTTGCAGTCAGTATATTGACACCACATGTGCCTCACTGAATTTTATACCATTGGGTGATGAAGGAAGAATAAATAAAATTTTTCGCACTAAAATATTGTTTTAGGCCCAAGTTTTAAATTTCTATAAGGGCTAATAGGAAAAATGGACTGCACGGTATCTTGTGCAATTTCTCCTGAGTGTGCCAATACCCTACATGTAACCGAGATATACTTTTCAGGCACAGAAGCTCAGATGGAAAGGAGCGCCATATAATAGTGCAGATTTTGTTGTTATTGTTTAAGGGTGCCATGTCACATTAGCAGAGTCCATGAGGTGCCAGAACAGCAGAACCCCTCCATAATTGACCCCATTTTACAAACAACACTTCTGAATGAATTCATCTAAGTGTGCAGTGATCATATTGACACCATGAGTGTGTTACAGAATTTTATACCACTGGGCGGTAAAGAAAAAATGATTACATTTTTAGCACAAAAATTTAGTTTTAACCCCAGATACATTTTTACATGGGAAAATGAGTCAAATGAACCAAAATTTGTCACAAAATTGCTGCTGAATGTGACAATACCTCATATGTAGCTGTATAGTACTGCTAAGCCATGTGGTAAGACTCGGACGGGACAGAGTACTATTTGGCTCTTGGAGAACAAATCTTTGTAGAACAGTTTGCGAACATTTTGAACATTATACCCCATGGGAAATTATCTACAGCTGTAGTGACAATTTTGACTCCATGGATATTTTCTATAAACAAGCAGAAATTAATGAAAAAATTGCAAATCTGACATTGTGGTGCCTGTACGTTGTAGTGCCCAGTACATTGCAATGCCCATACATTGTGCCCAGCTTGTGCTTCTAAAAACATGGACCCTATAAAATAAGTGGGCTCTCATCACTAAAGAAATGCCAAATGGAGATAATAACTGCGATTGAAGCACATTGTGAGGCTCAGAAAAGAGGGGGCGTTAGGATTTGGGAGTACAGAATTTCCAGGATTTCTTTTGGGGGATGAGGAGCCATTTTGCTTGTCTGGAAACTTTTTGTGACCCGTAATGTGGAAGCCCCTTTATTTCCATTGACAGATGATGGACCTGAGTTGGGACTTGCTTTTTTGCATCTTGAGCTGAAGCTTTTATTGGGAACCTTTTGCATCAAATTTTGGATTACTGTAACGCTGGGTGAAATATCACTAAGTGCACAACAATGGAAAGCAGGAACGGGGAGCCCAAACATTAGGGAAGAGGGGAGTGGAGACCCCTAGGCAGATCTAAAAATCACACTGTCTGCCCTAAATGTCACTATATAAGTTCTGAAACTTGAAAAAACAAGCACGGTCACAGGAGCGCTGAAATAAAGCCAGGACAAAAATATTGGTGCAAACCACAACGCGTTTCAGTGGTGCCCCTTCTTCATCAAGTGAAAGTTTATTGTGAGTGGACAGGAAGGGGTGTTTAAGGGCAGTATAACCAATCAAAATTAACATTCAATCAAACAAGTCACATGATAAAACACATTATAAAACAACAAAACCAAATGAAATGCAAAAACATAAATGCCTCCATTAAAAGAATTAAACACATCATAAAACAAAACACATATAATGTTAAATAAAAGATAAAAAAAGGTCTAAAATGAGCTCAGAAAGGAAAAATTACCTAATAACATTCTCAATGGTGAGATTTAACCTCTCGGGAGCAAACATGCCCAATTTGAAAATCCAGAAGTTTTCCCCTTTAATAAGACTACCTTAACAGTCAGCCACAGTCTCCTGAATAAAATCTATGATAGTTAGTTTAAGAGATTCCATGTTTTTTTGGTGTGTTGTTAAAAAATGTTTGGACAGACTATGCAGCAAGAAACCGTTTCAAATATTTTGGCGATCTTTGTTCAATCTTGCATGCATAGTCTGAATGGTGCGGCCCACGTACTGTAGACCACAACCGCATTCTATCAGATAAACTACAAACATGGATTGACAGTTAACATGATACTCAATTTTATAGCTAGTGTTAGTGGTGTTGGATTTAAATTCCGTAGACCCATTTTGGATGGATCTGCAGCATAGGCATTTAGCTGTCCTGCAGGAAAAGCACCCAGTCTTCTCAACCAGCTGAACCGTGGAGAAAATATGGGAACTTCTAGTGGTATTGCTAGGTGCAACCAGATTGCAGAGTGTACGACTACTTCTAAAGATTGTTCTGGGATGAACAGGGATGTGGCCAGAAAGGATGGGTGTCCCCTTTCTATATGAACCAATATTTCCTTAGAAGTTTCTGAATAGTCATATGAGATTAATTAAAGGTTGTAACAAGACTCCATTTAGAGAGTTCAGAAATAGAAGACTTATTACCCTTATTACTATATAAGTTCTGCACCTACATAGTGAGGAGTCGGGGTCAGCACTAGTCAGTCCCCACTAAAACTAAAGATAAAAAGGGTAGACAAATAAGGGTGAAACACTTAGCTTGAGAAGACAACTGAGATGTCACACCAGCAATCCTCCAAGGGCCCTCAGGGAGGACATTAACTGACTACTAGAGCTTCCAACAAGACTGAGGCACGTACAGTGGGGAAAAAAAGTATTTAGTCAGCCACCAATTGTGCAAATTCTCCCACTTAAAAGATGAAAGAGGCCTGTAATTCACATCATAGGTAGACCACAACTATGAGAGTCAAAATTTAGAATACAAATCCAGAAAATCACCTTGTCTGATTTAGCAAGATTTATTTTTCACATTATGGTGGAAAGTAAGTATTTGGTCATTAACTAAAGTTCATCTCAATATTTTGTTAGATATCCTTTGTTGGCAATGACAGAGGTTAAATGTTTTCTGTAAGTCTTCACAAGGTTGGCACACACTGTTGGTGTTATGTTGGCCCATTCCTCCATGCAGATCTCCTCTAGAGCATTGATGTTTTGGGCCTGTCGCTGGGCAACATGGACTTTCAATTCCCTCCAAATGTTTTCTATGGGGTTGAGATCTGGAGACTAGCAAGGCCACTTCAGGACCTTCATATGCTTCTTACAAAGCCACTCATTCCTTGCCCTGGTGGTGTGCATGGCATCATTATCATGCTAAAAGACCCATCCATGTTTCAACTTCAATGCCCTTGCTGATGGAAAGAAGTTTGCATTTAAAATTTCACGATACATGGCCCCATTCATTCTTTCATGTGCACAGATCAGTCGTCCTGGTCCCTTTGCAGATAAACAGCCCCAAAGCATGATGTTGCCACCTCCATGCTTCACAGTAGGTATGGTGTTCTTTGGATGCAACTCAGCATTCTGTCTCCTCCAAACGCGACGAGTTTTGTTTCTACCAAACAGTTCTACTTTGGTTTCAGCAGAACATATGACATTCTCCCAATACTCTTCTGGATAATCCAAATGCTTTCTAGCAAATTTCAGATGGGCCTGGACATGTACTGGTTTAAGCAGGGTGACACATCTGGCACAGGAGGATCTGAGTCCCTGGTGGCATAGTGTGTTACTGATGGTAGCCTTTGTTACAGTGGTCCTAGCTCTGTGCAGGTCATTCACTAGGTTCCCCTGTGGGGTTCTGGGATTTTTGCTCACCGTTCTTTTGATCATTTTGACCCCATGGGGTGAGATCTTGCATGGAGCCCCAGATTGAAGGAGATTATCAGTGGTCTTGTATGTCTTCCATTTTCTTATTATTGCTCCCACAGTTGATTTCATCGCACCAAGCTGCTTGCCTTTTGCAGAGTCAGTCTTCCCCGCCTGGTGCAGGGCTACAATTTTGTTTCTGGTGTCCTTCGACAGTTCTTTGGTCTTCTCTGCACCATAGTGGAGTTTGAAATCAGACTGTTTGAGGTTGTGGACAGGTGTCTTTTATAGTGATAAAAAGTTCAAACAGTTGCCATTACTACAGGTAATGAGTGGAGGACAGAGGAGACTCGTAAAGAAGAAGTTACAGGTCTGCGAGAGACAGAAATATTGCATGTTTTTAGGTGACCAAATACTTATTTTCCACCATAATTTGCAAAATAAATCTTCCCAAATCAGCCAAGGTGATTTTCTGGATTTGTTTTCTCATTTTGACTCTCATAATTGTGGTCTACTTATGATTTCAATTACAAGCCTCTCTCATCTTTTTAAGTGGGAGAACTTGCACAATTGGTGGTTGACTAAATACTTTTTTCCCCACTGTATGAGCTCACACCCGCACCATGCTGCAGCAATTGAATGTATTTAAACCTTCAGCACAGGTGTGTGATTTGCAGCAGAAGGTGGAGGTAACTATTGGATCCTAGAGGGAAAAAGATATCGCTCCATAACAGAGATGAAAAAATCAGAAACATGCTTGAGCTAATCGAAAATACCTTCTACAGCTGGATCCAGGATAACTGTCTGTCACATCTGACACACCCGTGACAATTACATTGATACTCTTAAATACTCTGAGCACTTGGGTTTCCATCTAAATCTCCGAATGATGTGATTCAGATTAAACCCCCGAGCAATTATTGTTTTTATTTTTTTTATATTTTTACAAATTTTGTAAACTTTTTCTAGTTTTCCTAGTTAGGCTCTTTATGGAACTTTAACTTTCATTACTCTGACCACTGGTATAATGCACTGTAATGCATTACACCTCTCAGTGCTGCCCTGACAGATGTCTCATAGACCATGGTCTAACAAGGCCATCATAGCTGGCAGATCCGGAGGTTGTCTTGGTGACCTTGGGTTGCCATGACAACGATTGGGCCCCCGCAATGACATCACGGTGGTGCTGATTGGAAGGAAGAGCCCCCTACCCTCCCAGCCTTGATCAATATTGATAGCAGCATTTAGGGGGTAAATGACTTGGGACAGAGCGGGCACCGCTCCTGGCAATGACAGACGACTCTGTTATTACTTACATCGAGATACTGGTGGCTATCGTAAGGGCACAGTTCCTCGTTCATGGCCGGAAACCCTTCCCAACCATAAGGTAAATTTACATCAAAGGTTGTGAAGGGGTTATGATGCCCAATTCTTGCCAACTCTTTTTTAGTATGCGCTGCACTGAAGAAGACCAGAATCACTGAAGTGCACAGTTAGCACCCAGTGTTGGCCAGCTTCAGTGATATGGTGCTTCCCCGATGATACAGAGTAAAAACTACCTGATGTAGCAGCATTGGCTAATGAAACTTTTTTGAATTTATCAAATGGCTGCAATGAAACAAAGAGTGAAAATTGTGTGTGTGTATATATATATATATATATATATATATATAAATATATATATATATATATATATATATATATATATATATAGTGCTGAGCGGATTGATTTGATACAAATTAATTTTGTGCTGAATTCCAAGAAATTCATATCAAATTCAAACAGGTAGTGTAAAAAACAGCAATTGGCCTTCTTTGACTATGGCAAACATTTTGGTGGGCTGGAAGTGGAGGGCATTATGAAATATATGTCTCACAACTCATTTTATCCACAGTTGGTGGATGTTACCTCAAAAATCCACACCATCAGTTTGAGCCAATGTTTTGTTGAATATCAGTCTTGTCATTTCTAAATTATGTCACTGCTGTAAGATTCCAGATTCTCTATCTGGAGATATTTATGCTATATGTATCTTTATTTGGACTCCCATTGGTTGTGAAGTGAATTGTTACTCCATTATATACAGTGGGGCAAAAAAGTATTTAGTCAGTCAGCAATAGTGCAAGTTCCACCACTTAAAAAGATGACAGGCGTCTGTAATTTACATCATAGGTAGACCTCAACTATGGGAGACAAACTGAGAAAAAAAAATCCAGAAAATCACATTGTCTGTATTTTTTTACATTTTATTTGCATATTATGGTGGAAAATAAGTATTTGGTCAGAAACAAACAATCAAGATTTCTGGCTCTCACAGACCTGTAACTTCTTCTTTAAGAGTCTCCTCTTTCCTCCACTCATTACCTGTAGTAATGGCACCTGTTTAAACTTGTTATCAGTATAAAAAGACACCTGTGCACACCCTCGAACAGTCTGACTCCAAACGCCACTATGGTGAAGACCAAAGAGCTGTCAAAGGACACCAGAAACAAAATTGTAGCCCTGCACCAGGCTGGGAAGACTGAATCTGCAATAGCCAACCAGCTTGGAGTGAAAAAATCAACAGTGGGAGCAATAATTAGAAAATGGAAGACATACAAGACCACTGATAATCTCCCTCAATCTGGGGCTCCACGCAAAATCCCACCACGTGGGGTCAGAATGATCACAAGAACGGTGAGCAAAAATCCCAGAACCACGCGGGGGGACCTAGTGAATGAACTGCAGAGAGCTGGGACCAATGTAACAAGGTCTACCATAAGTAACACACTATGCCACCATGGACTCAGATCCTGCAGTGCCAGACGTGTCCCACTGCTTAAGCCAGTACATGTCCGGGCCCGTCTGAAGTTTGCTAGAGAGCATTTGGATGATCCAGAGGAGTTTTGGGAAAATGTCCTATGGTCTGATTAAACCAAACTGGAACTGTTTGGTAGAAACACAACTTGTCGTGTTTGGAGGAAAAAGAATACTGAGTTGCATCCATCAAACACCATACCTACTGTAAAGCATGGTGGTGGAAACATCATGCTTTGGGGCTGTTTCTCTGCAAAGGGGCCAGGACGACTGATCCGGGTACATGAAAGCATGAATGGGGCCATGTATCGTGAGATTTTGAGTGCAAACCTCCTTCCATCAGCAAGGGCATTGAAGATGAAACGTGGCTGGGTCTTTCAACATGACAATGATCCAAAGCACACCGCCAGGGCAACAAAGGAGTGGCTTCGTAAGAAGCATTTCAAGGTCCTGGAGTGGCCTAGCCAGTCTCCAGATCTCAACCCTATAGAAAACCTTTGGAGGGAGTTGAAAGTCCGTGTTGCCAAGCGAAAAGCCAAAAACATCACTGCTCTAGAGGAGATCTGCATGGAGGAATGGGCCAACGTACCAACAACAGTGTGTGGCAACCTTGTGAAGACTTACAGAAAACGTTTGACCTCTGTCATTGCCAACAAAGGATATATTACAAAGTATTGAGATGAAATTTTGTTTCTGACCAAATACTTATTTTCCACCATAATATGCAAATAAAATGTTAAAAAAAACAGACGATGTGATTTTCTGGATTTTTTTTTCTCAGTTTGTCTCCCATAGTTGAGGTCTACCTATGATGTAAATTACAGACGCCTCTCATCTTTTTAAGTGGTGGAACTTGCACTATTGCTGACTGACTAAATACTTTTTTGCCCCACTGTATAGTCGATAATGACAGCTGGCAGCCTATTAAATTATTTGTCTCTACAGATGATCGAATCCACAGAGATTTGAATTAAGGAAATCTCAAAAAATTTTCAGGAAAATTCACTTCACATCAAAGTAATTTGATGTGAATTGAATGTTCCTTGTTTATGCTCTGATTTCTCTCCTCAAACCTCAAAGCATAATAAATGTGGAATAAAAAAAATATATATATATTTTTTAAAAAAAAGCTTAATTTTCACCTCACCTGTCCTGCCACCTGTGCAATCTGCCATCTTAACTTGCCCTCTGAAATCCCTGTTCGTTGTGCTGTTTTGGCACATATTGTGACTTCACAACGTTACGAAGTGAACCTCAGGGGCCTAATAATGTCCATTATATAGCAACAGTAATTTCACTGGACCTTTACAGAAATTATCACAAGTGTCCTCATTAGGGCTCACAGTCTAAATTCCCTTCCTTAATGCGTTTGGAGTGTTGGAGGAAACCGGAGTACCCAGAGCAAAATCACGCAAACCCATAAGTCAGGCTGAAGATATATGCAATGAGAGAAGGCAAAATGAAGAGATATGGTCGATCTGATGGTGGGCTGCGGTGGAGAGGGGAGAAGTGAGCATTGAGTCGAATTTTAATATTTTCTTCTAACGTTTTTCTGGCCTTTTATAGTTTAGGAAGATGGCCCCTATTTTACTGAATTCACAAAGAGGGAACTGCAAAAGATTCATCTTTTGAAGAATACTAATTTTTGTAAGACTAGAGGAGAATTAAATTTGACTGGAATATATTTGCTCACCTGTAGTTATCTCATCATTACAATTCTCAGTTTAAACTAGACAAAGTGATTTGTTTATTGTCTGGCTTCAGAAACTCACAGTAGTTAAGTTGGCATTATACTTTCCCTTATTTGACTGCAGCAGTGGAAATGTAGAATCACATGGCGCCCATGTCAATGAATGACTAACCATGGCATACATGGTCAGGCCAAATCCACTAAAGTGTAAGATTGGTTTAATTTAGTTATTCTCCACTCTCCTTCGTAAGGGGTGATCCAAAGCGCGGTTGAGCAGCACCTCTTCTGAGTATGAAAGTATGAGACAGGTTTACAATTGAGAATTTTTGAAGAACAGAGTGTCAATCTCTTAGGGTGCTGGCATGGTGGCCAACTGGATTGTTACCAGAAGCAGATTGCAGAAACAAGTCTAGAATTTGTTGACATATTTATTGATAGTTTCTGTATTTAAAAATCTCTTTAAACTTCCACTAAAAAGCTAGCGCCTAACACGTTTTTAAACATAAATGTATAAAAGCTGCTATAGCAAAAAGTGCAGAAACATCTTCTACAAAGCTAAAATCAGTGCCTTTGTTAAACCCGGGCCACGTTCTTGAGTTACAAACAATAAAATAAAACTTTGCTGTTAAGATTAAGTTTTGCTAAGAACCTGGACTGCTGCCAACCTCTCACATCCGTATTTAATACCTGCTGACCACACTTATGGCAGGCACAGAAATCCCTTTAAAACAAATGAACTGCTACACAATAAGAACATTCTGTACAAGCTACAAGACTCACATAAGCAAGTTCACAAAGGGGACATGAAAGAAAGCTTACTAAACTAGACATAAAACACCAAATTAAGTGTAATGAGAAGAATTAATACACTGCTCACTTCGGCTCTATTACTCATAACCACTTATCAGCCCATGGTATGAAGGCTATGTATATATCATCCTGCCTAAAGTATGTGGAATATAATTACATCTTTCATGGCGGTTGTGGGTGTTAATACATTATGGCCAGAAAGGCGTGTAGATTTTTGGACTGTTTACAGGCTTTTGTGGGTTTTCTCTTTTTTTTCTTGGAAGGTTTGTTAGTTTTCTAATACAAAATAGACGTGGCAGTCACTTAAAAAGAAGTTTACTTTACAAATAAGATAAGGCAAATTCATGCACATTGGATTGCAGGGATAATATTAATATTGAAAACAAGTGAAAGTTATATAGTTGTATTTATAAGTGTCACATTAAAACTGGATCTTTATGAAAAATATTTTTTTTGCCATTTCGACCAGCAGATATGGCTAATTCATATACTGTATGCTTCCAGCTTTAAAGTCTGTCAAACTCAGCAATACCATACAACATCCTGCAATACTATCAGAGAGGTATTTTGTTGGCTCTAAACAAGATTGATAGATAGATAGATAGATAGATAGATACAAATAGATAGATAGATAGATAGATAGATAGATAGAAATATGTGAGTGACATATATAATCAGTGTTTTGTGTTTGTAGCTTTCTGTACATGTATTTTAGAAATAAATAAATAAATTTCTTTAAAAAATGGCGTGGGATCCCTCACAACTGTATTAACCAGCAGACAGAAAACAAACAGTTGGGGGCTGATGTTTATAGCCTGGGAAGGGGGTAATACACATGGAGCTTCCCAGGCTATTAATATCAGTTCACAGCTATATACTTAGCCTTTGCTGGTTATTAAAATGGGGGACCCCACTAAAAAATGGCGTAGGGTCACCTTATAATAGCCGAGGAAGGGCCCGTGGATCTTGGCCTTTTCCCAGACTAAAAACATTAGCTCTCAGCTGCCCCAGAAAAGGCTTATACATAAGATACGCCAATTCTGGCACTTAGTCTCTCTCTTCTTACTTGCCATGGTGCATTGGCAAGTGGGGTAAAGGTATTGGGGTTGATGTCAGCTTTGTATTGACAGCTGACATTAAGCCCAGGAGTTAGTAATAGAAAGGCATCTATAATACACCCCCATTACTAACTCCATAGTCATATTGTAAATAAAAAAACATCCTGAATAAAGTCCTTTAATTGAAATAAAGACACTAATACCTTTTTTTTTTTAATTAAAAATAAAAAGCACAGTTATACTCAGCTTGACACCTAATCCACTGATGCCCATGCTCCCTGGAAAAGAGTTAAATAATCAACAGCCATATCCTTCACTTATCTGACATAAAGATAATCCTCCTATGCCCTTGTCCCCTATAAAGGAGTACAAAAAATAAACAACCATATTCCTCACCTCTCCAATGAGAAGATATCTATTTGTACCTTTGTGAGTCTAGCTCTGCTACATCTACTTGGCCGGCTGAATGCTTGCAAGATGTGAGCATTAAGCCTGCCAGGCAACAGAGATAATAAGCTGCGCGTGTCAGTGGAGCTCAGTGCCTCACGATGAGGTGAGAAAGTTGAGCGAAGTTCATATGCAATAAACTTTGTTCACCTTACTGATGTCAGTGTAAGCTGGAAATTAATTATAGGGGGACCCTACATAATTTTTTTGGGGGGTCCACAGTTCAATAGCCAGTAAAGGCTAAGTATACCACTGTGAGCTGATATTAATAGCTTGCGAAGCTGCATGTGTATTATTCTCTTCCCAGGCAATAAACATCAGCCTCCAGCTGTATGCTTTCCCTCTGCTGGCTTATAAAACTTTGTGCATCCCACCTCATTTTTTTCAAATATTTATTAATTAAATGCATGGACAGTTAGCTACACAGGCACTGTACAAATTATATATGTCACTGACATTTTTATATCTACTGTATCTATTCTATGTTTATATACAGGGTGGGCCATTTATATGGATACACCTGAATAAAATGGGAATGGTTGGTGATATCAACTTCCTGTTTGTGGCACATTAGTGTATGGGAGGGGGAAAACTTTTCAAGATGGGTGGTGACCATGGCGGCCATTTTGAAGTCAGCCATTTTGGATCCAACTTTATTTTTCCAATGGGAAGAGAGTCATGTGACACATTAAACTTATTGTGAATTTCACAAGAAAAACAATGGTGACCCCAAAGATAAAAGTCTAAGGGGGTCAGATTGGTAGACCTTGTGTTAGGTCTAGCGGAACGCACTGAGTAAATAGATGAAGTTATTGGTGCGTTCGCAGCCCAGGGTCCACCGTGCAGGAGGAACCTGCTGCTAGCAAATGGCACTATATGGTGGTATAAGTGAGCTCTGTTACTTCACAGAGTCACTGACAAAAGAAAGCACTGAGCCCTGTTAGACTCACAGGAGTACACAGCTAACTGCTGAGCTGATAGCAGTGGTCTTGCACACACACAAACTCCTCACCAGAGGGGCCGGTATACTATGGGCTTATTTCAGCTGGGACCCTAATACATACACACAAAATTCCTCACCAGAGGTGCTTGTATTCTAGAGGCTTATTTCAGCCGGGGCCCTAAATACATACACACAAGACCACACTGGCGCAAAGCACATAACATAGATTGATACTAGCGCATGGTCGTGCGGTCATGCAAACCTTTTATAGCTGCAGCAACTTCAGGACCTTCCCAGAAGGGCCAATGGGAGGCTGCAACACAACTTGAGCAACTTCAGGACCTTCCTAGAGGACCATCGGGAGTTGCTGCAGTACCTGAGCATGCGACCCTTTATCTCCAATGAGAGATCTTACCCTGGGCATGCTCAGATGCTGAAAAGTAGGACTTAGTCCCAAAGATGTCTGCTCGCCGCTGACCAGTGCTTGCTACAATGGCAGAAGCTGGAAAGGCAGCAGCAACCCTTTGCACAGTATCAGACTGAGCGAGACGCTGGGACCGATGCCTCTGCTGAGCAAGCTCCACTGTGGCAGGAGAAGAATGGGAGACCGCAGCGGAGATGGCTCGAGATTCCCCCTGTGCAGAGGCGGGAACTTGACCCCTAACATCTTGGTGGCCTGGAAAGTAGATTGGTCGTCATGGGCCAGTTGAATTGCCACCAAGGTCTCCCGATTTGACCCCTTAGACTTTTATCTTTGGGGTCATCTGAAGGCAATTTTCTATGTTGTGAAGATACGAGATGTGCACCATCTGAAACAATGGATACTGGAAGCCTGGGTTAGCATTTCTTCTGCGGTGTTGCTATCAGTGTGTCTAGAATGGGAGATTGGGGTTGCATTGACAATCCATCACAATGGGCAGCACTTTGAACACATTTTATCAGTGCCCATAAACTTGTAAATAACTCATGAAAGAATAAAGTTATGTTAAAACCAAGAACACCATTGTTTTTCTTGTGAAATTCTCAATAAGTTTGATGTGTCACATGACCCTCTTCACATTAAAAAAAATAAAGTTGGATCCAAAATGGCCGACTTCAAAATGGCCACCATGGTCACCACCCATCTTGAAAAGTTTTCCTTTTCCCATATACTAATGTGCCACAAACAGGAAGTTGATATCACCAACCGTTCCCATTTTATTTAGGTGTATCCATATATATGGCCCACCCTGTATATAACTATTCTGTCTATTCTATTGATGAAATACTGATGAAATGTTGGGTTTTCAAGGAGATGAGTGCATAAAAATCCAATGGCACATGCATGGTCTGTTTGCTGTGTTATTTTTTATCACACCCATTGACTTACATTGGTGAGTCTCGTCCAATATAAGAGGACAGTCGCAGCATGCTGCAATTTTTTTCTCAGTCCGATCAGAGCTGAGAAAAAAAGTTGCAGATAAGCAGGGAATCATAGAAAAACATTAGGCAGAGTGCAATTCGTTTTTTTTCAGATTGCACTTGTCTGTTTTCTTGCAAACGAGTCCATACAGTCAATTTTATTACGAAATATCTTCAGTGGAAAGATAAGCAAGGAGTACTGGAAGTGATGGTATTGCCCCACAGAGCCCTCATTTCAACATCAATGAGTTTGTCTGGGACTACATAAAGAGACAGAAGGATTTTTGCAAGCCCACATCCATAAAAGATATTTGGTTAATTCTCCAAGATGTTTGGAACAACCTCCCTGCCGAGTTCCTTCAAGTGTACAAGGGTACCTAGAAGAATTGATGCTTTGATGCTATTTTGAAGGCAAATGGTGGTCAGTCCTACACTAAGTATTAATTTGATTTAGGTTTCCATTTATTCATTCTGCATTTTGTTAATTGATAAAAATAAGCTGACAACACTTATTTGTGAAAGCATTCTAACTTTGCAACATTTTTTCCATATCTACGAAAAACGTTTGAATAGTACCATATATTACAATGTTTTTTATATTTACTTGTACTTTTATTTATGCTAAGTTTGTTTTAAGTAAAGCTCTTACTTAATTTATTGAAAAAAAATCATAAAAGTTAAATCTGAGCAAGTCATACAGCTTGAAGGTTAAGCAGAAAGTAAGGATTTTAAGTTGAGTCATGGGTATTTTTCCATGTTATAGCTTTACCAAAATTGCATACAGGAACAATTTGCAGAATAATGAAAGTCAGGCCAGTTTCTCTATGTCAAAAAGCTGGGTGATCTTAATCTTATGTGAGTATTAGGTGCCGGGATTCTCCTAATGCCGTAGGTGGATCCCAAGCCTTGTCTCCCTCTGTGGTCTCCCATTCTTCTTCAATCGCAGTGGAGCCTGTTCAGCACAGACGTCGGTCTCAGTGTCTTGCTCAGATTCTTGCTGTTCGTCTAGTTACTGCTGGCTCTCCAGTTACAGCTATAGTAACTAGCAATAGGCGGCAGCGAGCAGACTTTCCTGGGCCTAAGTCCAGAAATCACTCCACTGAGCATGCTCGTGAGGCGACCTCTCATTGGTGGTCAGTAGTCATATTCTCAGGTCCTGTGCCAGCTCCAGATTGGCCCGCGAGCAAGGTCTTGTCTGATTGGCACAATCTAAAAAAGGATCTTAGGCGCATCAGTCGGTGCGCTAAGATCATTTATGTACTGTGAGAGTGTGGAACCTATTGGTAATGTGGACTTGTTTGCATGTGCACTGGGCAGGCCTAGAGCCTTTAGAATTCCGGCACCTCCGGAGAGGAGATTGTGTGAGTTCAGGGCTGGCATTTAGCCTTTAGAATTCCGGCTTCTCAATAGAGGAGTTCTGTGTGCACGCGCTGTGTTTGATTCCACTACCGGTTCCCTTGCCTCAGTGAGGTAGCGAACACCTGTGAAGTTAACAGGGTTTGTGTTTAGCATCTAAACAACTCTGTGGTTGTGTGCTTATAACATAGCTCTGCTGCAGAGTATCTTTCCGTCACTGTGTGCGATTGGCACAGCACGAGTTTCAGCACTGAATGACATTTAATTCAGTGCTGGCAAACTATACATTTGTTGCTTTGTTTCACCTTTGTCCTTACTAGCTGCAGTTTACCATCCTGCATGGTGGACCCCAGGTGGTGAATGGACTTTATTATTGTATTTTATTTAGTGCGTTCCGCCAACCCTAACATGTTAGTCTCAGTGGAGATTTGATAATCACTTCATTTTTACTTACAATGATTGCTGTAGTTGATGTTTTTTTTCTTAACTAATGTTGTCACCATTTAAGAGCCAAAATAAAACCTATTGCATATTTTTCAAACTCACATGGTTTTAGTAGTTTGGCTTGGTTTACTTGGAAATGAACTTCCATCCCATTATTTTATTCTTACAATATGCCTAAAGTCCTGAAACGCTGTTTGCCAACTTAAGTATAAGAAATACTTTTTTTTGACGATTTTTTGCTTCCTGTGTTGTTTTCCTCTTGGTGTTGTTGTTAAGCAGTGACTTTGGGGGTGGACTCTGAGACAGTCACTCTCCTTCCCCCTCTGGCAGCTGACAGTATAAGCTTTTCTTACTTCCTTTGCAGAAGGAGTCTTCTTGGCCATATTGTCTTACTCCTGTATGAATGGAGCGTCATTAGAGTTGAGTATAAGTGTTGTTAATTTAAAAGAGGGGAAGATAGGGAAGGAAAGGAGTTGTCCCGACTAGCGGACAACTCATTTAAGGCCACATGGAACTCTGACTCACTGCATGAGTACCACGTCTAGCCATTAAATGTAGATTTGAGCTAATGGTCCTTCCTGTTATCTATGTCCTCAATCCCTTTTAAAATACATTTCAAGAAATTAGTTGTAAATCTTTCACAACTTGGGTTCATTATATCCTATAACTTGAGAAATTGAAGGTATTGATGGTGAACTCTAGGTCATACTTAGAAATTCACTTTACTTCCTAAAGGACTTGACTAGATTTCCATTTTAAAAAACTCTCAGGTTATTTTTTTAACTTGACCAATCTTTTGTTGGCTCAGCTATGCTGTTTGCTACATGTATTTTTTGCCACACCTTTGTAGCTTACCTCTTCTGCAATGTTGCCCAGAAAATTCCCCAATGTGTTGATCATGGAATTGACATTTCTTCTTTACCCTCTCCCCACCTAACCTAATCAGGCTGAGTTTTAAAAAAATATTTTTTACATGTTCATTACGCACATTCCCATGTGTCACCTATATTTCCATTGCATCTATTCACTTGAATAACCCTTTTGTTTAGTTTTTTCATGTTTTAACCCCTTTCTGACCTCAGACGGGATAGTACGTCCGAGGTCAGATCCCCTGCTTTGATGCAGGGCTCCGCGGTGAGCCCGCATCAAAGCCGGGACATGTCAGCTGTTTTGAACAGCTGACATGTGCCCGTAATAGGCGCGGGCAGAATCGCGATCTGCCTGCACCTATTAACTAGTTAAATACCGCTGTCAATCGCAGACAGCGGCATTTAACCACCATTTCCGGCCGGGCGGCCGGAAATGACGTCATCGCCGACCCCCGTCATATGATCGGGGGTCGGCGATGCTTCAGAATAGTAACCATAGAGGTCCTTGAGAACTCTATGGTTACTGATCCTCGGCAGCTGTGAGCGCCACCTTGTGGTCGGCGCTCACAGCACACCTGCAATTCTGCTACATAGCAGTGATCTGATGATCGCTGCTATGTAGCAGAGCCGATCGTGCTGTGCCTGCTTCTAGCCTCCCATGGAGGCTATTGAAGCATGGCAAAAGTTAAAAAAAAAAGTTAAAAAAATGTGAAAAAAATAAAAAAAATATAAAAGTTTAAATCACCCCCCTTTCGTCCCAATCAAAATAAATGAATAAAAAAAAATCAAATCTACACATATTTGGTATCGCCGCGCTCAGAAACACCCGATCTATCAACTAAAAAAAAGCATTAACCTGATCACTAAACGGCGCAGCAAGAAAAAAATGCGAAACACCAGAATTATGTTTTTTTGGTCACCACGATATTGCATTAAAATGCAATAACGGGCGATCAAAAGAACGTATCAGCACCAAAATGCTATCATTAAAAACGTCATCTCTGCATGCAAAAAATAAGCCCTCAACCGACCACAGATCATGAAAAATGTAGACGCTACGGGTATCGGAAAAAAATGGCGCAATTTTTTTTTTTTTTTTTTTAGCAAAGTTTGGAATTTTTTTTCACCACTTAGGTAAAAAATAACCTAGTCATGTTAGGTGTCTATGAACTCGTACTGACCTGGAGAATCATAATGGCAGGTCAGTTTTAGCATTTAGTGAACCTAGCAAAAAAGCCAAACAAAAAACAAGTGTGGGATTGCACTTTTTTGCAATTTCACCGCACTTGGAATTTTTTTCCCTTTTTCTAGTACACGACATGCTAAAACCAATGATGTCGTTCAAAAGTACAACTCGTCTCGCAAAAAATAAGCCCTCACATGGCCAAATTGATGGAAAAATAAAAAAGTTATGGCTCTGGGAAGGAGGGGAGTGAAAAACGAACACGGAAAAACGTAAAATCCCAAGGTCATGAAGGGGTTAAAACTTTCTAAAATTGCAAATGTAAAAATGTACTGTTCACAAGACTGCATTTTTTCCCATAAACTCTGTAAATGAATTCCAGTTTCACAGTGTCTGTAATCTGCTCTCAGTCTGTATGATAGATACATGAAAATTAAGTGAAATTGTCCACACTAATCATCTCAGGTAATCAATATCGCATATTCATTTCATTCATTATTTCTTAATAGATAGTACTTTTGATACCATAGATAAATTTAGTTTTACACCTTAAGCAGATAAATTAAATGGCACTATCATATAATTTTATTGTCCATATTTCACACACTATTATGTTAATTTCATCTAATTGTGTGATGTAATGATATTAACTTTTGATTGTCACTTTTTTTTAATTAAATATGCTCTTTTTTTAGCTTATCTAATCTATAATCTTTCTGACTCTTCTGAAATTAAACCCCTTTATCTTTAAAAAAGACTATTTTTTTACGTAAATGGAAGCTATAATCAGAAATTGACATTAATTAAATTGAGCTCTTGAGTTGATTTAATTTTTAAATAATATTGGCAATTTTACTTAGCATAATCTGTATTAAAAAAAAAATGTTGCAATTTCTCACTGATAATTGTTTTTGTTTTTAAACTCATACTTCCTTTTGTCTCCGAAAAAATAACACATAGACAGTCACAATGGTCAGATCCCAGCCCTATCTTTTGTATTGAAGTGTCTAATGAGTCATTTTGAAGGGAAGAGGAGCATGCTCATTACTCAAGATTTCCAAGTATTTTGGGCTTGCTCGGATATTTAGTTTGTGTCTGTGCAGCTGCATGATTTGCGGCTGCTAGACAGCCTGAATACATGTGGGGATTGCCTATTTGTCACAGTATTATGGTGACTAGTGGTGACGTCAACAAGGTTGCCACAGATAACTGAGGCTGCATTTCCAGCCCGTGAACTGTGGGGACATTGGTGAGAAAATGCCTCAAGGTGCAGCTGTAAGTTCAAGGTAAGAAATTTCTCACAGTGAATTGTGGTGAACTCTCTGAGCTCAGCACTGCACTATGAGATCTCACCGAGGTCACCACAGTTCAGGCACCTGGCTGGGAACGCAACCTTAGTGACCATCGGTAATATCGATAATGTCACCGGTAGTCACTGATACTACACTGGCAGCAGCTCAATCTCAGTGGTTCTCAGCCTGGACAGTCACATCTTGGCACAGTGCAAGTTGAAAACTGTTTATCGCTAGTGACCAGAGATAATCTTTTTACCTCCGATCACAGCTGCGGGTTCACGCTGTCATTTGTCAAATGACAGTGTGGGAACCACGGATGTCTGACCGGCAGTATTGATTTTACTGCCGATCAGAAGCCTTGTTTGCTGTGCTGTCATGCACATGATGACATGGCAAACACTGGATGTTCGGCCCCCCCATTCAAATGAATGGTGTCCAAGTTCAGGTTCGGGTACTGTTCTTTTTTTAACTATTCGGCCGAATCCTCCAGACCTGAACATCCAGGGGTCTGCCCATCTCTACACAGAATTCATCATAACTACAGTGTGGCAAAAAGACTCCCCGCATTCATCCTGACAAAGCATTATCCAGAACGGATCCGAACGGATCCAGAACGCTCACTCTGTCTGCAACAAGCTTTCCTACATCCACAATCTTTTTGTTACTACCAAACTTTCCTTCCTCGCCATCACCGAAACCTGGCTCACCCCTTCTGACACAGCCTCTTCTGCTGCACTTTCCTATGGTGGCTTCCACCTTTCTCTCATACCCCGCCCCAGCAGCTAGTATGGCGGAGGAGTTGGTTTTCTCCTGTCAGATAACTGCTCCTTCACCCCAATCCCACTGCCACCCTCTGTTACCCTCCCTTCCTTTGAGGTGAACTCTGTGTGCATCTATGCCCCCACCAACCTCCAACTGGCTGTCATTTATCGCCCCCAAGGGCCAGCCACGACCTTCATTGACCACTTCACCACCTGGCTACTTCATTTCCTTTCTGCGGACATCCCCACTATCATCATGGGCAGCTTCAACATCCCCATTGACACTTCCCTCTCAGCTGCTACTAAACTTCTATCTCTCACTTCCTCCTTCGGCTTCACTCAATGGTCTTCTGCAGCCACTCACAAAGATGGTCACACACTGAACCTCATCTTCACCCGCCTCTGCTCCCTATCTAACCTCTCTAACTCACCTCTTCCTCTTTCTGACCACAATCTACTCACATTCTCTTCCCTCTCCACTCCTTGTCTACAATCCCCACCCCACAAATTTGCACACCCTCGCAGAAATCTTAAACACCTTGATGTACATTCACTCTCTGAATCCCTCCTGTCATGATTCCAATGGCAGGGAATCACAAAAGGACAAGCACCAACGAGCTCTAGGGTGATGGAACCTGAGCTGACCGCGACCCTAAACCTGAACACACAAATAACAATAGCCGGGGAACGTGCCTACGTTGATCCTAGACGTCTCGCACCAGCCGAAGATCTAACTTCCCCTATTAGAAGAAACACAGACCTCTCTTGCCTCCAGAGAAATACCCCACAGAAATAGCAGCCCCCCACATATAATGACGGTGAAATGAGAGGAAGGCACATACACAGTATGAAATCAGATTCAGCAAAATGAGGCCCGCTAAAACTAGATAGCAGAGGATACAAAAGTAAACTGCGCGGTCAGCAAAAAACCCTTCAAAAAACCATCCTGTAATTACTTGAACTCATGTTCCAACTCATGGAACATGAGGAGCAATTACAGCCCGCTAGAGCAACCAGCAGCAAAGAAACAATTATATGCAAGCTGGACAAGACAAAAATAAATCAAAACGTGGAACAAGAAAATCAAAAACTTAGCTTGTCCTGAAGATTACTGAAGCCAGAAGCTGAGGTAACAAAACACTCTGATAACCTTGATAGCCGGCGGGGAAATGACAAGAAAGCCCGGTTAAATAGGAAACTCCCAAATCCTAATAGAACAGGTGGACACCAGAGACAGCAGAACACAAATCACCCAGTACCATCAGTAACCACCAGAGAAAGCCCAAAAACAGAACTCACAACAGTACCCCCCCCTTGAGGAGGGGTCACCGAACCCTCACGAGAACCACCAGGGCGACCAGGATGAGCCCTATGAAAAGCGCGGACCAAATCATCAGCATGAACATCAGAGGCAACCACCCAAGAATTATCCTCCTGACCATAACCCTTCCACTTGACCAAATATTGGAGTTTCCGTCTGGAAACACGAGAACCCAAGATCTTCTCCACAACATACTCCAATTCTCCCTCCACCAGCACCGGAGCAGGAGGCTCAGGCGAAGGAACAACAGGTACCTCATACCTCCGCAACAACGACCGATGGAACACATTATGAATAGCAAACGATGCCGGGAGATCCAAACGAAACGACACAGGGTTAAGAATTTCCAAGATCCTATAAGGACCGATGAACCGAGGCTTGAACTTAGGAGAAGAGACCTTCATAGGAACAAAACGAGAAGACAACCACACCAAGTCCCCAACACGAAGTCAAGGACCCACGCGGCGACGGCGATTAGCAAACTGCGGAGCCTTCTCCTGGGACAACTTCAAATTGTCCACTACATGACTCCAAATCTGATGCAACCTATCCACCACCATGTCCACTCCAGGACAATCAGAAGGCTCCACCTGACCAGAGGAAAAACGAGGATGAAACCCCGAATTACAAAAGAAAGGAGAAACCAAGGTAGCAGAACTAGCCCGATTATTAAGGGCAAACTCGGCCAGCGGCAAAAAGGTAACCCAGTCATCCTGATCAGCAGAAACAAAACACCTCAAATAAGTTTCCAAGGTCTGATTAGTTCGCTCCGTCTGGCCATTCGTCTGAGGGTGGAATGCAGACGAAAAGGACAAATCAATGCCCATCTTAGCACAGAACGTCCGCCAAAATCTAGACACAAACTGGGATCCCCTGTCAGAAACGATGTTCTCCGGAATCCCATGCAAACGAACCACGTTCTGGAAAAACAGAGGGACCAACTCAGAGGAGGAAGGCAACTTAGGCAAGGGTACAAGATGAACCATTTTAGAAAAGCGGTCACACACAACCCAGATGACGGACATTTTTTGAGAGACAGGGAGATCCGAAATAAAGTCCATGGAAATGTGCGTCCAAGGCCTCTTCGGGATAGGCAAAGGTGACAACAATCCACTGGCTCGAGAACAGCAAGGCTTAGCCCGAGCACAAACCTCACAAGACTGCACAAAAAAACGCACATCCCTAGACAAGGAAGGCCACCAAAAAGACCTGGCCACCAAGTCTCTAGTACCAAATATTCCAGGATGACCTGCCAACGCAGAAGAATGGACCTCAGAGATGACTCTACTGGTCCAGCTATCCGGAACAAACAGTCTCTCAGGCGGACAACGATCAGGTTTACCCGCCTGAAACTCCTGCAAAGCACGTCGCAAGTCTGGGAAGACGGCCGACAAAATCACCCCATCCCTAAGGATACCAGTGGGCTCAGAATTTCCAGGGGAGTCAGGCACAAAACTCCTAGAAAGAGCATCCGCCTTCACATTCTTTGAACCTGGCAGGTATGAAACCACAAAATTGAAACGAGAGAAAAACAGTGACCAACGAGCCTGTCTAGGATTCAGACGCCTGGCAGACTCAAGGTAAATCAGATTTTTGTGATCAGTCAAGACCACCACACGATGTCTAGCACCCTCCAGCCAATGACGCCACTCCTCAAATGCTCACTTCATGGCCAAAAGTTCCCGATTACCCACATCATAATTCCGCTCAGCGGGCGAAAATTTTCTAGAAAAGAACGCACATGGCTTCATCACCGAGCAATCGGAGCTTCTCTGTGACAAAACCGCCCCCGCTCCAATCTCGGAAGCATCAACCTCAACTTGGAAAGGAAGCGAAACATCAGGCTGACGCAACACAGGAGCAGAAGAAAACCGGCGTTTAAGTTCCTGAAAGGCCTCCACAGCCGCAGGAGACCAATCAGCAACATCAGCACCCTTCTTAGTCAAATCCGTCAAAGGCTTAACAACACTAGAAAAATTAGTTATAAAACGACGATAGAAATTAGCAAAGCCCAAGAACTTCTGCAAACTCTTAAGAGATGCAGGCTGCGTCCAGTCACAAATAGCCCGAACCTTGACGGGATCCATCTCAATAGTAGAAGGGGAAAAAATATACCCCAAGAAAGAAATCTTCTGGACTCCAAAGAGACACTTTGAGCCCTTTACAAACAAGGAATTAGCCCGGATGGACCTGAAACACCTTCCTGACCTGCTGAACATGAGACTCCCAGTCATCAGAAAAAACCAAAATATCATCCAAATACACAATCATAAATTTATCCAGATATTCACGGAAAATATCGTGCATAAAGGACTGGAAGACTGAAGGAGCATTAGAAAGTCCGAAAGGCATTACCAAATACTCAAAATGGCCCTCAGGCGTATTAAATGCGGTTTTCCACTCATCACCTTGCTTTATTCGTATAAGATTATACGCACCCCGGAGATCAATCTTAGTGAACCATTTAGCCCCCTTAATGCGAGCAAACAAATCAGTCAACAAAGGCAAAGGATACTGATATTTTACGGTAATCTTATTCAAAAGACGATAATCTATACAAGGTCTCAAGGACCCATCTTTCTTGGCCACGAAAAAAAAACCTGCTCCCAAAGGGGACGAAGATGGACGGATATGTCCCTTTTCCAAGGACTCCTTAACATAATCCCGCATAGCAGTATGCTCTGGCACTGACAGATTGAACAAACGACCTTTAGGAAATTTACTACCAGGAATTAAATCTATAGCACAATCGCAATCCCTGTGAGGAGGAAGCGAACTGAGCTTAGGCTCCTCAAAAACATCCCGATAATCCGACAAAAATACAGGAACCTCAGAAGGAGTAGATGAAGCGATAGAAATCGGAGGTGCATCATCATGAACCCCCTAACATCCCCAGCTTAACACAGACATTGTTTTCCAGTCAAGGACTGGATTATGAGTTTGTAACCATGGCAGACCAAGTACTAGAACATCATGTAAATTATACAACACCAGGAAGCGAATCACCTCCTGATGAACGGGAGTCATACGCATGGTCACTTGTGTCCAGTACTGAGGTTTATTCATAGCTAAAGGTGTAGAGTCAATTCCCTTCAAAGGAATAGGGACTTCCAGAGGCTCAAGACTAAACCCACATCGCTTGGCAAATGACCAATCCATAAGACTCAGGGCAGCGCCTGAATCTACATAGGCATCGACGGAAATGGATGATAATGAGCAAATCAGAGTCACAGACAGAATGAACTTAGACTGTAACGTACTAATGGCAACAGACTTATCAACCTTTTTTGTGCGTTTAGAGCATGCTGATATAACATGAGCTGAATCACCACAATAAAAGCACAACCCATTTTTCCGCCTATAGTTTTGCCGTTCACTTCTAGACTGAACTCTATCACATTGCATTGTCTCAAGTGCCTGTTCAGAAGACACCGCAAAATGGTGCACAGGTTTGCGCTCCCGTAAACGCCGATCAATCTGAATAGCCATAGTCATAGACTCATTCAGACCCGTAGGCGCAGGGAACCCCACCATAACATCTTTAATGGCCTTAGAAAGGCCATCTCTGAACTTTGCAGCCAGGGCGCACTCATTCCACTGAGTAAGCACTGACCATTTCCGAAATTTTTGACAATATATTTCTGCTTCATCTTGCCCCTGAGAGAGAGCTAATAAAGCTTTTTCAGCCTGAATCTCTTGGTTAGTTTCCTCATAGAGCAAACCCAATGCCAGAAAAAACGCATCCACATTAAGCAACGCAGGATCCCCTGGTGCCAATGCAAATGCCCAATTTTGAGGGTCACCCCGCAGGAAAGATATAATAATCTTAACCTGCTGAGCAGGGTCTCCAGAAGAGCGAGATTTCAAAGAAAGGAACAGCTTGCAATTGTTCCTAAAATTCAGAAAACTAGATCTATCTCCAGCAAAGAACTCTGGAATAGGAATTCTAGGTTCAGACATAGGAGCATGTACAACAAAATCTTGTATATTTTGAACCTTAGCAGCAAGATTATTCAAGCTGGAAGCTAAACTCTGGACGTCCATGATAAACAGCTAAGGTCAGAGCCATTCAAGGATTAAGAGGAGAAAAAAAAAAAAAAAAAATCAGCCAGGCTGCAATTAGGGCTAGGCAGCAACCTCAGAGGAGAGAAAAAAAAAAAAAAAACTTCCTCAGACTACTTTTCCTCCTACTTCAGCCCAAACATTTTGGGCCGGCTATACTGTCATGATTCCAATGGCAGGGAATCACAAAAGGACAAGCACCAACGAGCTCTAGGGTGATGGAACCTGAGCTGACCGCGACCCTAAACCTGAACACACAAATAACAATAGCCGGGGAACGTGCCTACGTTGATCCTAGACGTCTCGCACCAGCCGAAGATCTAACTTCCCCTATTAGAAGAAACACAGACCTCTCTTGCCTCCAGAGAAATACCCCACAGAAATAGCAGCCCCCCACATATAATGACGGTGAAATGAGAGGAAGGCACATACACAGTATGAAATCAGATTCAGCAAAATGAGGCCCGCTAAAACTAGATAGCAGAGGATACAAAAGTAAACTGCGCGGTCAGCAAAAAACCCTTCAAAAAACCATCCTGTAATTACTTGAACTCATGTTCCAACTCATGGAACATGAGGAGCAATTACAGCCCGCTAGAGCAACCAGCAGCAAAGAAACAATTATATGCAAGCTGGACAAGACAAAAATAAATCAAAACGTGGAACAAGAAAATCAAAAACTTAGCTTGTCCTGAAGATTACTGAAGCCAGAAGCTGAGGTAACAAAACACTCTGATAACCTTGATAGCCGGCGGGGAAATGACAAGAAAGCCCGGTTAAATAGGAAACTCCCAAATCCTAATAGAACAGGTGGACACCAGAGACAGCAGAACACAAATCACCCAGTACCATCAGTAACCACCAGAGAAAGCCCAAAAACAGAACTCACAACAGTACCCCCCCCCTTGAGGAGGGGTCACCGAACCCTCACGAGAACCACCAGGGCGACCAGGATGAGCCCTATGAAAAGCGCGGACCAAATCATCAGCATGAACATCAGAGGCAACCACCCAAGAATTATCCTCCTGACCATAACCCTTCCACTTGACCAAATATTGGAGTTTCCGTCTGGAAACACGAGAACCCAAGATCTTCTCCACAACATACTCCAATTCTCCCTCCACCAGCACCGGAGCAGGAGGCTCAGGCGAAGGAACAACAGGTACCTCATACCTCCGCAACAACGACCGATGGAACACATTATGAATAGCAAACGATGCCGGGAGATCCAAACGAAACGACACAGGGTTAAGAATTTCCAAGATCCTATAAGGACCGATGAACCGAGGCTTGAACTTAGGAGAAGAGACCTTCATAGGAACAAAACGAGAAGACAACCACACCAAGTCCCCAACACGAAGTCAAGGACCCACGCGGCGACGGCGATTAGCAAACTGCGGAGCCTTCTCCTGGGACAACTTCAAATTGTCCACTACATGACTCCAAATCTGATGCAACCTATCCACCACCATGTCCACTCCAGGACAATCAGAAGGCTCCACCTGACCAGAGGAAAAACGAGGATGAAACCCCGAATTACAAAAGAAAGGAGAAACCAAGGTAGCAGAACTAGCCCGATTATTAAGGGCAAACTCGGCCAGCGGCAAAAAGGTAACCCAGTCATCCTGATCAGCAGAAACAAAACACCTCAAATAAGTTTCCAAGGTCTGATTAGTTCGCTCCGTCTGGCCATTCGTCTGAGGGTGGAATGCAGACGAAAAGGACAAATCAATGCCCATCTTAGCACAGAACGTCCGCCAAAATCTAGACACAAACTGGGATCCCCTGTCAGAAACGATGTTCTCCGGAATCCCATGCAAACGAACCACGTTCTGGAAAAACAGAGGGACCAACTCAGAGGAGGAAGGCAACTTAGGCAAGGGTACAAGATGAACCATTTTAGAAAAGCGGTCACACACAACCCAGATGACGGACATTTTTTGAGAGACAGGGAGATCCGAAATAAAGTCCATGGAAATGTGCGTCCAAGGCCTCTTCGGGATAGGCAAAGGTGACAACAATCCACTGGCTCGAGAACAGCAAGGCTTAGCCCGAGCACAAACCTCACAAGACTGCACAAAAGAACGCACATCCCTAGACAAGGAAGGCCACCAAAAAGACCTGGCCACCAAGTCTCTAGTACCAAATATTCCAGGATGACCTGCCAACGCAGAAGAATGGACCTCAGAGATGACTCTACTGGTCCAGCTATCCGGAACAAACAGTCTCTCAGGCGGACAACGATCAGGTTTACCCGCCTGAAACTCCTGCAAAGCACGTCGCAAGTCTGGGAAGACGGCCGACAAAATCACCCCATCCCTAAGGATACCAGTGGGCTCAGAATTTCCAGGGGAGTCAGGCACAAAACTCCTAGAAAGAGCATCCGCCTTCACATTCTTTGAACCTGGCAGGTATGAAACCACAAAATTGAAACGAGAGAAAAACAGTGACCAACGAGCCTGTCTAGGATTCAGACGCCTGGCAGACTCAAGGTAAATCAGATTTTTGTGATCAGTCAAGACCACCACACGATGTCTAGCACCCTCCAGCCAATGACGCCACTCCTCAAATGCTCACTTCATGGCCAAAAGTTCCCGATTACCCACATCATAATTCCGCTCAGCGGGCGAAAATTTTCTAGAAAAGAACGCACATGGCTTCATCACCGAGCAATCGGAGCTTCTCTGTGACAAAACCGCCCCCGCTCCAATCTCGGAAGCATCAACCTCAACTTGGAAAGGAAGCGAAACATCAGGCTGACGCAACACAGGAGCAGAAGAAAACCGGCGTTTAAGTTCCTGAAAGGCCTCCACAGCCGCAGGAGACCAATCAGCAACATCAGCACCCTTCTTAGTCAAATCCGTCAAAGGCTTAACAACACTAGAAAAATTAGTTATAAAACGACGATAGAAATTAGCAAAGCCCAAGAACTTCTGCAAACTCTTAAGAGATGCAGGCTGCGTCCAGTCACAAATAGCCTGAACCTTGACGGGATCCATCTCAATAGTAGAAGGGGAAAAAATATACCCCAAGAAAGAAATCTTCTGGACTCCAAAGAGACACTTTGAGCCCTTTACAAACAAGGAATTAGCCCGGATGGACCTGAAACACCTTCCTGACCTGCTGAACATGAGACTCCCAGTCATCAGAAAAAACCAAAATATCATCCAAATACACAATCATAAATTTATCCAGATATTCACGGAAAATATCGTGCATAAAGGACTGGAAGACTGAAGGAGCATTAGAAAGTCCGAAAGGCATTACCAAATACTCAAAATGGCCCTCAGGCGTATTAAATGCGGTTTTCCACTCATCACCTTGCTTTATTCGTATAAGATTATACGCACCCCGGAGATCAATCTTAGTGAACCATTTAGCCCCCTTAATGCGAGCAAACAAATCAGTCAACAAAGGCAAAGGATACTGATATTTTACGGTAATCTTATTCAAAAGACGATAATCTATACAAGGTCTCAAGGACCCATCTTTCTTGGCCACGAAAAAAAAACCTGCTCCCAAAGGGGACGAAGATGGACGGATATGTCCCTTTTCCAAGGACTCCTTAACATAATCCTGCATAGCAGTATGCTCTGGCACTGACAGATTGAACAAACGACCTTTAGGAAATTTACTACCAGGAATTAAATCTATAGCACAATCGCAATCCCTGTGAGGAGGAAGCGAACTGAGCTTAGGCTCCTCAAAAACATCCCGATAATCCGACAAAAATACAGGAACCTCAGAAGGAGTAGATGAAGCGATAGAAATCGGAGGTGCATCATCATGAACCCCCTGACATCCCCAGCTTAACACAGACATTGTTTTCCAGTCAAGGACTGGATTATGAGTTTGTAACCATGGCAGACCAAGTACTAGAACATCATGTAAATTATACAACACCAGGAAGCGAATCACCTCCTGATGAACGGGAGTCATACGCATGGTCACTTGTGTCCAGTACTGAGGTTTATTCATAGCTAAAGGTGTAGAGTCAATTCCCTTCAAAGGAATAGGGACTTCCAGAGGCTCAAGACTAAACCCACATCGCTTGGCAAATGACCAATCCATAAGACTCAGGGCAGCGCCTGAATCTACATAGGCATCGACGGAAATGGATGATAATGAGCAAATCAGAGTCACAGACAGAATGAACTTAGACTGTAACGTACTAATGGCAACAGACTTATCAACCTTTTTTGTGCGTTTAGAGCATGCTGATATAACATGAGCTGAATCACCACAATAAAAGCACAACCCATTTTTCCGCCTATAGTTTTGCCGTTCACTTCTAGACTGAACTCTATCACATTGCATTGTCTCAAGTGCCTGTTCAGAAGACACCGCAAAATGGTGCACAGGTTTGCGCTCCCGTAAACGCCGATCAATCTGAATAGCCATAGTCATAGACTCATTCAGACCCGTAGGCGCAGGGAACCCCACCATAACATCTTTAATGGCCTTAGAAAGGCCATCTCTGAACTTTGCAGCCAGGGCGCACTCATTCCACTGAGTAAGCACTGACCATTTCCGAAATTTTTGACAATATATTTCTGCTTCATCTTGCCCCTGAGAGAGAGCTAATAAAGCTTTTTCAGCCTGAATCTCTTGGTTAGTTTCCTCATAGAGCAAACCCAATGCCAGAAAAAACGCATCCACATTAAGCAACGCAGGATCCCCTGGTGCCAATGCAAATGCCCAATTTTGAGGGTCACCCCGCAGGAAAGATATAATAATCTTAACCTGCTGAGCAGGGTCTCCAGAAGAGCGAGATTTCAAAGAAAGGAACAGCTTGCAATTGTTCCTAAAATTCAGAAAACTAGATCTATCTCCAGCAAAGAACTCTGGAATAGGAATTCTAGGTTCAGACATAGGAGCATGTACAACAAAATCTTGTATATTTTGAACCTTAGCAGCAAGATTATTCAAGCTGGAAGCTAAACTCTGGACGTCCATGATAAACAGCTAAGGTCAGAGCCATTCAAGGATTAAGAGGAGAAAAAAAAAAAAAATCAGCCAGGCTGCAATTAGGGCTAGGCAGCAACCTCAGAGGAGGAAAAAAAAAAAAAAAAACTTCCTCAGACTACTTTTCCTCCTACTTCAGCCCAAACATTTTGGGCCGGCTATACTGTCATGATTCCAATGGCAGGGAATCACAAAAGGACAAGCACCAACGAGCTCTAGGGTGATGGAACCTGAGCTGACCGCGACCCTAAACCTGAACACACAAATAACAATAGCCGGGGAACGTGCCTACGTTGATCCTAGACGTCTCGCACCAGCCGAAGATCTAACTTCCCCTATTAGAAGAAACACAGACCTCTCTTGCCTCCAGAGAAATACCCCACAGAAATAGCAGCCCCCCACATATAATGACGGTGAAATGAGAGGAAGGCACATACACAGTATGAAATCAGATTCAGCAAAATGAGGCCCGCTAAAACTAGATAGCAGAGGATACAAAAGTAAACTGCGCGGTCAGCAAAAAACCCTTCAAAAAACCATCCTGTAATTACTTGAACTCATGTTCCAACTCATGGAACATGAGGAGCAATTACAGCCCGCTAGAGCAACCAGCAGCAAAGAAACAATTATATGCAAGCTGGACAAGACAAAAATAAATCAAAACGTGGAACAAGAAAATCAAAAACTTAGCTTGTCCTGAAGATTACTGAAGCCAGAAGCTGAGGTAACAAAACACTCTGATAACCTTGATAGCCAGCGGGGAAATGACAAGAAAGCCCGGTTAAATAGGAAACTCCCAAATCCTAATAGAACAGGTGGACACCAGAGACAGCAGAACACAAATCACCCAGTACCATCAGTAACCACCAGAGGGAGCCCAAAAACAGAACTCACAACACCCTCCTCCCTCTCACAGACATAAGTTCCCAACACAATGCGGATGACGCTGCCGCTCTATATAACACTACAATAGCTGCAGCTTTGGAATCTCTTGCCCCTCTCACACATACCAAAGCTTGCAAAATCAACAGACAGCCCTGGCACACCAGCCTGACCAAAGAACTGAGGCAAGCTTCCAGGGCTGCAGAGCAGAGACGGAAAAGATCCCACTCCAACGAGCACTTTATTGCATTCAAACAGTCCCTCACTACTTTCATGACCACACTCGCCACAGCTAAACAAACCTACTTCTCATCTCTCATATCCTCCCTGTCTCACAACCCTAAACAGTTATTCAACACCTTCAACTGTCTCCTCCGTTCCCCAGCACCTCCTCCCTCCCCACTCATCTCAGCTTAAGACTTTGCCTCATTTTTCAAGCAGAAGATTGAGAACATCAGAGACAGTTTTACTTGACAACGCCCAGAGCCCTTCCTCCCAACTACCCAGCCCTCCACCTCCAAAACCAACTTCTCCACTATTACAGAAGATCGACTCTCCACTCTACTCTCAAGATCGCATCTCACCACCTGTGCACTTGACCCGATCCCTTCCCACTTCATCCCAACCCTCGCCACAGTCTTCATTTCAACTCTAACCCATCTCTTTAACTTATCTCTAACAACTGGTGCTTCCCCTCAAGCTTTAAACATGCCTCAATCACACGTATCCTCAAAAAACCTCTCTTGACCCATCCTCTGTATCTAGCTATCACCCTATATCACTTCTCCCCTATGCCTCAAAACTACTGGAACAATATGTCCATCTTGAACTGTCCTCCCATCTATCTTCCTGCTCTCTTTTCAACCGCTTACAATCAGGCTTCCGGTCACACCACTCCACTGAAACTGCCCTAACTAAGGTCACCAATGACCTATTAACCGCCAAGAGCAAGTGATACTACTCTATCCTTCTCCTCCTGGACCTGTCCTCTGCCTTTGACACAGTGGACCATTCCCTATTACTACAGACCCTCTCATCCCTTGGCATCACAGACTTTGCCCTATCCTGGATCTCGTCATACCTAACTGACCAAACATTCAGTGTCTCCCATTCACACACCACCTCCTCACCTCGTTCCCTATCTGTTGGAGTCTCGCAAGGTTCAGTTCTAGGGCCCCTGCTCTTCTCCATTTACACTTTTGGCCTGGGACAGCTCATAGAATCTCACGGTTTTCTGTATCATCTCTATGCTGATGACACACAGATATACATTTCTGGACCAGATATCACAACCCTACTAACCATAATCCCTCAATGTCTATCCGCTATTTCATCCTTTTTCTCCGCTAGATTTCTAAAACTTAACATGGACAAAACAGAATTTATTGTATTTCCCCCATCTCAGGCAACCCCCAATGAACCTATCCATTACAGTAAATGGCTGCCCACTCTCCCCAGTCCCACAAGCTCGCTGTCTCGGGGTAATCTTTGACAATGATCTCTCCTTCAAACCGCATTTCCAAGCCCTTTCCACTTCTTGCTGCCTTCAGCTCAAAAATATTTCACGGATCTGTATATTCCTAAACCAAGAATCTGTAAAAACCCTAGTCCATGCCCTCATCATCTCCCGCGTCGACTACTGTAACCTCCTGCTCTGTGGCCTCCCACTGAACACTCTCGCACCCCTCCAATCTATTCTAAACTCAGCTGCCCGACTAAACCACCTGTCCCCCCGCTATTCCCCGGTGTCTCCCTCTGTCAATCCCTTCACTGGCTCCCCATTACCCAGAGACTCAAGTACAAAAGCCTAACCATGACATACAAAGCCATCCACAACCTGTCTCCTCCATACATCTGTGACCTCATCTCCAAGTATTTTCCTGCACGTAACCTCCGATCCTCACAAGATCTCCTTCTCTACTCCCCTCTTATCTCCTCTTCCCACAATCGCATACAAGATTTCTCTCGCGCATCACCCCTACTCTGGAACTCTCTACCACAACATATCATACTCTCATCTACCATTGAAACCTTCAAAAAGAACCTGAAGACCTACCTTTTCTGGCAAGCCTACAACCTGCAGTAATCACCGATCGACCAAACCACTGCACGACCAGCTCTATCCTTACTGTATACTCACCCATCCCTTGTAGATTGTGAGCCCTCGCGGGCAGGGTCCTCTCTCCTCCTGTACCAGTTGTGACTTGTATTGTTCAAGATTATTGTTCCTGTTTTTATTATGTATACCCCTCCTCACATGTATAGCGCTATGGAATAAATGGCGCTATAATAATAAATAATAATAATAATTATTACTACACATCATGAACTAGTAAGGAAGCTAGTTCAGCTATCCTTCCCCACGTTTTGAACATCTATTTAAATACTCCTTTTGAGCTCTTCTCAAACTTGTTTTAATTTGGTATTTCAATGGACTTAGCCCAGTGTGGACCAAGGCAAAGAGTGCTTTTGAGTATGCTGCCCTAAAGGAGACAGGTGATAGCTCTAGCATATTTTTCAGATTATAAGACACTTTTTTTCCCCAAATTTGGGAGGAAAATGGGGGTGTGTCTTATAATGTGACTATACCTTACTGGCCGCAGTGGAGCAGGGTCTCAGGGTCACTGCTGGAGGAAGCAAAAGTGGAGCACTGCTGCAGGTTACAGGCTGGAATGAAGGGTTGTTCGGATGTGAGGGGATGTTCAGTGGTGCGGGGGCTCTGCCGACATTTTGTGAAAGCCCATGGCAACCGCACTTACATGGTTTACTATGCGTGGACTCTGGGAAAATAGCTGCCAGGGGCGGCATATGGGCAGATAGAGATATCGGCACTAACATCTTGGGAGATGGGATATGGGGGACTCTTAGCAGCGGAATTGAGGTATCCGCTATTTTTTTTCTCCACATTTTACATTTATTATACACTGGAGTCAAGGTAGATCCCAGAGCATAAAAATTGACATTTGCATAAAATAAATTTGCTGTGATTAAAATTTATTAGGAAATGCTGTGCAATTTGGTGAATTTGAATCTAATCAGATCTGGTCATCTCCAGTGATCAATAAGATTGAAGGTGTATATTTCTTTTTGAGTCATCCCACCATGCGAATTAGGTTCATCATTCCTGTACAATTACTTCATTTACATGAAGCCAATCATTTGACTTCACCAGATGTTATAAAAACACAAACTTTATCAATTTTATAAATTTTATCAGAAAGTCTTAAGAAAACTTTTCATTCATCTGTTATTATGTATGTTAAAAAGGATAACCCTGGACATAAGAAAAAAAAGGCATGTAGTTGCTAAGAGAGGCAATTACCTGTCTGTTGTACCCAGTGGCGGTGATTGACCACTCCTGCCAGAGTTTCCCCACTGCCCAGGGGGAAACCAGCTGTCAATCATCATGACACCAGTAGTCCTGCCTTGTTAACAGGAAGGGAAAGTGCTGCTCTATTGAAGCTGAATCTCGGGCAGGAGCGGTCATTGACCGTCAATGGGTACAATAGGCAGGTAGTTGCAGTTTTAGCAACTACATGTTTTGCTTTTTTAAAAGGCCCGGATATCTCCCTTAAATTACTTTAGAGCAGTCATACAATTTGCAATATCTTTACATGAGACTAAGCATTAGGTGATTTGGCTTTTAGAATATTTTATCTATTGCATTTCAAAAAATACTTAAATAGGCCAGCTGATCGTATGTCAATCCAGTCATTGCTAATTGTATTGACAAAGATCGCTAAGCTAGATTTTAGCAGCGAGCTCATCGCTTTTTTATGCTGTAGGTAGAATCCTCAGGGCAGATTCCACTTTATTGTAGTCTATGTATAACAGTATTGTAACATTTACCAATCACTGTCTGCTCTCATTCTCTATAAATCCTAAACTGTGCTGAGAATTTCTCACAGATCAGTGATAAAATGTTTAGCTTTATTCTACAAATGTCTCTGCCTCTCTCATGATGCACATAATGCATTGCTCATAGGAGACCTTAGCTATATTGCTTAGCGATAATGTGAGAGTGACAGCTGCCAAATTGCAGATATTGATTGTATTGTTAGCAAGAATGTTTCAGTAACCTTTAATTGACCAGATCTGTAAATGGAAAGCATTAACCCGTTACTTGCCAAATTGAAATTTTTACAAGCACGGATTTTTCAGAAAAGGGCGTCCCAATATTAAATTAAAAATGACAATGACATGATTTCCTATTTTGAAAACATTCATTTTACAAACACAACACAAAAAAATTGGACCTATTTATAAAAATTATAAAATCTTAGTTGCTAGAAGCTAAAGATTAGGCGTCCCAAGAAAAGGACATTGGTATATAATGGGTTAAGTTCATCTTTGCAGCTGAGTTAAAATGTGTAATGCAAGTAAAGAAACAAACAAACCAAGGTTGTGACGCTATATTAACTGTCATGATCCCAATGGCAGGGGATCACAAAAGGACAAGCACAAAAAACAAAACAAGCTCTAGGGTGATGGAAACTGAGCTGACCGCGATCCTGAACCTAACACACAACTAGCTGTAGCCGGGGAACGTGCCTACGATGATTCCTAGACGTCTCGCGCCAGCCGAAGGACTAACTTCCCCTATTAGAAGAAACACAGACCTCTCTTGCCTCCAGAGAAACACCCCACAGAAATAGCAGCCCCCCACATGTAATGACGGTGAAATGAGAGGAAAGCACATATGTAGTTATGAAAACAGATTCAGCAAAATGAGGCCCGCTAAAGCTAGATAGCAGAGGATACAAAAGTGAACTGCGCGGTCAGCGAAAAACCCTACAAAAAACCATCCTGAAATTACTTGAACTCATGTGCCAACTCATGGAACATGAGGAGTAATATCAGCCCACTAGAGCAACCAGCAAAAAGGAATCACATATCTGCAAGCTGGACTAAGACAAAAATTAAGCAAAACGTGGAACAGGAAAATCAAAAACTTAGCTTGTCCTGAAGATTACAGAAGCGGGAAGCAGAGGTAACAAGACACACTGATTACATTGATAGCCGGCGAGGAAATGACAAGAAAGCCAGGTTAAATAGGAAACTCCCATATCCTGATAGAACAGGTGGACACCAGAGACCGCAGAAAACACAAGTCACCCAGTACCATCTGTAACCACCAGAGGGAGCCCAAAAACAGAATCCACAACAGTACCCCCCCCTTGAGGAGGGGTCACCGAACCCTCACGAGAACCACCAGGGCGACCAGGATGAGCCCTATGAAATGCACGGACCAAATCAGCAGCATGAATATCAGAGGCAACCACCCAAGAATTATCCTCCTGACCATAACCCTTCCACTTGACCAAATATTGGAGTTTCCGTCTGGAAACACGAGAATCCAAGATCTTCTCCACAACATACTCCAATTCTCCCTCCACCAGCACCGGCGCAGGAGGTTCAAGCGAAGGAACAACAGGTACCTCATACCTCCGCAACAACGAGCGATGGAACACATTGTGAATAGCAAACGATGCCGGGAGATCCAAATGAAACGACACAGGGTTAAGAATTTCCAAGATCCTATAGGGACCGATGAACCGAGGCTTGAACTTAGGAGAAGAGACCTTCATAGGAACAAAACGAGAAGACAACCACACCAAGTCCCCAACATGAAGTCGAGGACCCACGCGGCGACGGCGATTAGCAAACTGCTGAGCCCTCTCCTGGGACAACTTCAAATTGTCCACCACATGACTCCAAATCTGATGCAACCTATCCACCACCATGTCCACTCCAGGACAATCAGAAGGCTCCACCTGACCAGAGGAAAAACGAGGATGAAACCCCGAATTACAAAAGAAAGGAGAAACCAAGGCAGCAGAACTAGCCCGATTATTAAGGGCAAATTCGGCAAGCGGCAAAAAGGTAACCCAGTCATCTTGATCAGCAGAAACAAAACACCTTAAATAAGTTTCCAAGGTCTGATTAGTTCGTTCCGTCTGGCCATTCGTCTGAGGATGGAATGCAGACGAAATGCAAAAATATTTCTGTGATCTAAAGGGTCTGAATACTTATTACCATGTGATAGTTCAGTTTTTATTTTTTAATACATTTGCAAAATTTACTACATTTCTGTTTTTTTTTCAGTCAAGATGGGGTGCAGAGTGTACAATAATGAGAAAAAAATGAACTTTTTTGAATTTACCAAATGGCTGCAATGAAACAAAGAGTAAAAAATTTAAAGAGGTCTGAATACTTTCCGTCCCCACTGTATGTACAGTGTGTATATACATCTATATGTGCTGTGTGTATACAGTATATATACAGTTGAAACCAGAAGTTTACATACACTATAAAAAAAGGCACATATGCATGTTTTTCTCAATATCTGACATGAAATCAGTATAAATATTTCCCATTTTGTCAGTTAGGATTACCATATTAATATTGGCCAAGTTACAGAATAATGAGATAGCTAAGTGCTAACTAACCTTTCATAGCAAAAAAATAACTTAAAGGGACTCTGTCACCTGAATTTGGAGGGAACAATCTTCAGCCATGGAGGCGGGGTTTTCGGGTGTTTGATACACCCATTCCTTACCCGCTGGCTGCATGCTGGCTGCAATATTGGATTGAAGTTCATTCTCTGTCCTCCATAGTACACGCCTGCGCAAGGTAAGATTGCCTTGTGCAGGCATGTACTACGGAGGACAGAGAATGAACTTCAATCCAATATTGCAGCCAGCATGCAGCCAGCGGGTAAGGAATGGGTGTATCAAACACCCGAAAACCCCGCCTCCATGGCTGAAGATTGTTCCCTCCAAATTCAGGTGACAGTGTCCCTTTAAGACCCTGTCTTATTTTCAGAGAAATACAGGCAGTACCATCTAAATATGCATCTTACCATGGTTGGAATAAAACCCAGGACTGCAGGACAAGCGATCAAGCTTTTATAAAAAAAAATAAAGCTCCTGAGCACCAAGAAAACTCCATAATGTAAATTCACAGCCTATTATATGCCTATCATATTTTATTATATTAAATCATATTATATTATTTTTATTCAGTTTCCTACTGAAAAATTACAATTATCATAATTAGCTTGACACATGCCATTCAAGGAAGATATGAAAACGATCGACAGGGTGAGAAAAAACGATATTAAACATTTCCTTTTGGATTAATGGTGAGTATCCCACTTCACAGAACCCCACCAATTGCAAATTGGGAAACCCCTTTAATTTAAAGGATTAATAGGATCTCTTTTTATGGGATGCAAATCAGATTATTCTCTAAAAACTAAGCACATCGCATGGATTTGATTCTAATAGCCTTCTCCAGTGATGTGGACTATAATATAATTGTACCGCTGCGGAGATGGTGACGTCTAAAATGGTAAAAACTTGGATGGGTCCATGCAGGTATTGAGAACTGCTTTAAAAATGATTATTTTGCAGACTACAATATTGCAATCATTTTTCTGTATAATTGGAGGTACACTTTAAGGAACCAGGATATAGGTCAATGATTAGAAAAAAAAACTGTTTGAGTTTTCTAGATTAAAGCTCTTGAGACATTTACACAAAACCTGGCTACAAACCTATTTTTCCTCTATATGTTAAGCACTGGAACATTTTAATTAATTTGCCTGTGTTTATTGAGCAGGGGGAATTTAACATAGTCTCACATTAATTATTTTCGTACTATTCTTGCTCCCCATTTACTTTTACAACGCACAACCAACTGTTCATTACATATGCGTTTGTTTTTGAGACAGCGAAAAAAGAATATAACAAACACTCATTTACTCCAGATACAAGCCTGCCAGGATTATAAAATAATATATAATACCCTCAGTTTGCAATGAAGAAATCAATAACCAAAAAACAATCAATGAGCAAAATAACACAAGCTTTGGAGGTCAGAAAGACCACTTCAGGTCCCAAAATAAATTTTGTAGTGTTTTCTAAATAAATGAAAACATATAATTTGTAATAACTTTGAGAATACTACGGTATAGATTTTAACCACTTTATGCATATGATTTCATAAGGTAGCATATTGAGGTATTCTTGTAGGATTTCTTTAAAAAAAAATGTGTCTTGTGTTGTGATTGAGTGCTCAATCCTTTAAATGGCACTATATATATATATATATATAAAAGAATATCCAAATGATTTTGTAGAGAGCGCAAGGCATACATAATTAAATCGAAAGGTTACTACACTATCATATGTGCTAATAATAATAATAAGATGGAGGAAGGGAAAGATGAAGGAAATAGTGAAGGATGGGGTGAGTGTAGTAGAATAAAAAAAGAAAGAGAAACAGAAGTTAAGAGAAAAAAGGATTGCATTTATTATTATTATTATTATTATTTATTGTTATAGCGCCATTTATTCCATGGCGCTTTACATGTGAGGAGGGGTATACATAATGAAAACAAGTACAATAATCTTAAACAATACAAGTCATAACTGGTACAGGAGGAATGAGGACCCTGCCCGCGAGGGCTCACAATCTACAAGTTAAGTAAAGGCATAAAAAAGAATGACTCAACTTTAACAAAAGTTACACATCAAAACCATAATCCTTCTGGCAAAATGTTCCAAGGACAGATGATACCAATGTAGAGCACTTTCTATAACTGCGATGTTTGAAATGACATGGAAATCACAATGTTTCATCATTTCTCATGATTGTCTAATGACTTAACATGAACACAAAACAACTGTCATAAAAACCTTTGACTACAATGCAATGTTTGTTCAGCTGGAACTTGCCTACAAACTGTTTGTGGTTTTGTTGTTTTTTACAAATTAATGTTGCAATATCGTATCACAAAGCAAAATATTTTGCTACCAAAATATTAGTCGTAACCTAATACAAAAAGATTAAATTTATTAAGTAAATAGTAAGCCATGGAAGAATCAGGCGGGATAGGAGTATAGGGCTGTTTCTTTTCTACTGTACATGTGTCATATTTTCCAGCTTTTCATACATATATGACATGGATTTTAGGTCTTAATATCATTCCTTGTATGCAGACTTTGCTCAGTGTGATTTCATCTTGTGTAAATTTTGCCTATGGTCACAATCCATCATTGCCTTTGTCCTTGTTTCTTTTGTTTTTCAGATGTTTTAGCCTGATTAATCAATTGCAATGTTTAAAAAAGTAAAAAAAATATGGTGCAATTTCACTACAGTCCGCCTGGTATGTTTTTGAGTATGACAAAATTTTGAGCCAATTTCTGCAACTTTTGGCACCGTTAACGTGAAATTTTTCATGCCTAAAGTCACAAAAACAGTTCAAGACAGGAGGAAAGTCCATTTTTAACTATTTGCTAAATTCATGAATCGTGCTTGCCATTTTGATGAATTTGGCACCAAAACTGGCAACTATTACCACAAGTCAAAAAAAGGTGACTTAAAAGTGACTTAAAATTAATGAAATGATGAAACAAGTCCTATTTGTTCACAATGAATTTGCAGAACAGTTTTTTTTTACCTTAGAGGGGTATTACCCAAATAGAATATATGCTTCAAGATTTTTTTGTGCTCTGTCTCTGAAATCTATCTGATGGGCTAATTTTTGGATAAAAATATGTCCATATCGGTCTGGCAGTGACAGCAACGAAACTACAAAAAACAGGTAAGATTTAGTTATTATTGGTTTATAAACTTTCCATAAAATAGATAAGTCTTTCATATTTAAACTTGTTTTTACTCTGCTTAAAATGTCTCACATTGGGTTCGCTATAAACTGAAGCTTGCTCAGGTCCAGCTGTGTAGTCGTAGAATAAATGTTAATCTAATACAGGTTACTGGGTCAAATGCAATCATGGTCTTGTGGGAAAACCTTAATAGTGTTCTGCTTCTTCTAACATAGTAAACTTGGATATTATATGATAGGTTAAACACAAGTGAACCTTAGCAAGAATGTTCTTGAAACTAGGATTTACAACAAAAGAAAATACATTGGAATAGTGACCTAGGATTGACTTTGCTCTCAAAGAGATCACTCGGAAAGCTAAAGTTTGCTGTGGAACGTGTCGCCTCGAAAATGTTTGGTAAGTAATTCCCTAGGTCAGTCCATTGTTGCAAGTCAGATTTCAGAAGAAGGTTTTATTTTGTTCCTAAATCTTTTTTTCCCTCTTCTTTTGTAAAAGCAAAAAAAAAGTTTTATGAAATTATATGGAAATTTATTATGCAATGGTTGGTTTCATCTTACTGGACTCCTCAGAGATCATGTAGAACATATTTGAAGATAAAAGCCTGTAAATACATAGGCTTTAGTTATGCGAACATCCCAAAGTGAACTGAAAATTGTGTACTCAAGCTGAAGGTCTCCTGTGTTTAATGTCTTATTTCCATTTTTATATTATTTTGTATTATTTTCCTATGTTTAATGTCACTATGCTTAATGTACATACGCTGAAAAGGTTTCAGGTCCATTAAGAAATTGCTTGTTATGGGAAATAAATATATAATTCATTAGTTTGGTAAGGTCATGAGGAAACAAGGGAGCAATAAAGTAGATTGTGTTTTCGCCAAATATCTTGTGCTAATAGCAGTACGATACAAACAATGAAGAACAGGGCTCAATAAACTAAATCTGTACAATATTTAAATAGTTAGTGGAAGTAATACATAAAATGCAAAAGCACAAATAAAAAATATCAAACATTAATATAAAAAACTATTGATATGAAAATAATAATAAAAAAGTATTCAAACCCCTTTAAATTTTTCACTCTTTGTTTCATTGCAAGCATCTGGTAAATTAAAAAACTTCATTTTTTTCACATTAATGTACACTCTGCACCCCATCTTTAAAAGCATAAATGTAGACATTTTTGTATATTTATTTAAAAAGAAAAACTGAAATATCACATGGTTTTAAGTATTCAGACCCTTTGCTCAGACACTCATATTTAAGTCACATGCTGTCCATTTCCTTTTGATCCTCCTTGAGATGGTTCTATTCCTTCATTGGAGTCCAGTTCTGTTTAATTAAACTGATAGGTCTTGATTTGGAAAGTCGCACACCTGTCTATATAAGACCTCACAGCTCACAGTGCATGTCAGACCAAATGAGAATCATGAGGTCAAAGTTACTGGCCAAGGAGCTCAGAGACAGAATTGTGGCAAGGCACAGATCTGGCTAAGCTTACAAAATAATTTCTGCATTACTTAAGGCTCCTAAAAGCACAGTGGCTTCCATAATCCTTAAATGGAAGAAATTTGGGACCACCAGAAGTCTTTCTAGACCTGGCCGTCCAGCCAAACCTAGCAATCCTGGGAGAAGAGTCTTGGTGAGAGAGGTAAAGAAGAACCCCAAGATCACTGTGGCAGAGCTCCAGAGATGCAGTAGGGAGATAGGGGAAAGTTCCACACAGTCAACTATCACTGCAACCCTCCACCAGTCAGGCCTTTATGGCAGATTGGTCCGACGGAAGCCTCTCCTCAGGGCAAGACATATAAAAGCCTGCATAGAGGTTGCTAAAAAAAAACGCATGAAGGACTCACATACTATCATAAATTTTTATGTGTGGAGAAAACCAGGCACTGCTCATGACCTGCCCAATACAATCCCAACAGTGAAAAACGGTGGTGGCAGCATCGTGCTATGGGGGTGTTTTTCAGCTGCAGGGACAGAACCACTGGTTGTCATTGAATGAAACATCAATGCGGCCAAGTACACAGATTTCCTGGATGAAAACCTCTTCCGAGTGCTCTGGATCTCAGACTTGGCCAAAACTTCACCTTCCAACAAGTCAATGACCCTAACCACACAGCTAAAATAACAAAGGAGTGGCTTCAGAACAATTCTGTGACCATTCCTGACTGGCCCAGCCAGAGCCCTGACCTAAACACAGTTGAGCATCTCTGGAGAGACCTGAAAATGGCTGTCCACCAAAGTTCACCATCCAACCTTACGGAACTGGAGAGGATCTGCAAGAATGAATGGCAGGGAATCCCAAAATCCAGGTGTGAAAAACTTAATGCCTCATTCCCAGAAGACTCATGGCTGTACTACCTCAAAAGGGTGAATCTACTCAATACTGAGCAAAGGGTCTGAATACTTATGACCATGTGATATTTCAGTTTTTCTTTTTTAATAAATTTGCAAAAATTACTACATTTCTGTTTTTTTCAGTCACAATGTGGTGCAGAGTGTACATTAATGAGACAAAATTAACTTTTTTGAATTTACCAAATGGCTGCAATGAAACAAAGCATGAAAAATTTAAAGGGGCATATGAATAATTTCCATACCCATTATGTTATATTATAATACTATATTATTTACATATACTAAATAGCCAGTGTCTAAATACAATTACCAAGTGCTATTGAGTGCATGGAAGATGTGGAGACAGATAAATAGGATGGACCAAGTTCTAAGATAAATTTAGAAAAGGGGAACAGGGAAGAGTTAAATTAGTGTAGTGAGGACATATGCATGTCTAAAGAGATGAGTTTTTAAAGCATGCTTGAAAATGTGAGGGTTAGGTATTTATTGCATCATCCAGAGTTGCACATACGAGAAAACTGGTGCAGCATGAGAGAAGTCTTGGAGATGGGAGTGATGGGGTTGGATTATGGAGGATGTTGGTTTTAGATCAGTTGTAGAACGGAGAGCATGAGTAGGGTGATAGAGAGAGATGTGGGAGGAGATGCATGTTGGTGCAGATCGGTCGAGAGCTTTCTAGGTTAGAGAGGTTTATATTGTACTTTGTAGCAGATGGGTAACCAGTGCAATGACTGGCACAAGGTGGAGGCAACGCTGTACTGACTGGACAGAAAAACAACCATGATGCTGCATCCAGGATGGATTGCAAAAGAGAAAGTTTGGTAAGAGGAAAAGAGCGATGGTGCTGCTTGAGACATATGGCTGAACCACCCAAAGGAATTGCAATATCAGGTATAGAAAGGCTAGTAGAGGGAGGAAACACAAGAAGTTCAGTTTGGAGATATTCAGTTTCAGATAGTGGTATAATTTGCAAAAATATAATAGTTTGAGTGCAGCTGTTTCCTTCTCAGTCAGAATTTTTTCTTCTCAGATAGTGGTATGACATGTTGTTATAGAAAGCAAACATACAATCTTTGGTATTTTGTATTAAGGTGGGAGTGATGTCCGGAGACAAGGTGTATAATTCGGTATTAAAAGCATATACTGTAGATGGTATTGAAAACCAAATCTGCTGATAATTTGTCTAATAGAACTAGTGTATAGAGAGATGAGAAGTGCCTAGTAGTGATGAGCGAGTGTGTTCGTTACTTGGGTTTTCCGAGCATGCTCGAGTATTTTGGTCGTGCTCGGAGATTATGGCTGAGTCGCTGCAGCTGCATGATTTGTGGCTGCTAGACAGCCTGTTACATGTGGGGATTCCTAACAAATAGGCAACCCCCACGTGTTCAAGCTGTCTAGCAGCCGCAAATCATGCAGCTGTGGTGACTCAAACATAATCTCCCAGCATGCCCAAAATACTCGGAGATCACCTGAGCATGCTCGGAAAACCCAAGTAACGAGTACACTCACTCATCACTAGTGCCTAGGACTAAGCTTTGAGGAATTCTGATAGTAAGGGGAAGAGAAGATGAAGAAGACCTGGAAAATTATACAGTGAAGACTGGTTAGAAAGGTAGGAGAAGAACCAATACAGAGCAGGTTTTTTAGGCCGATAGAGCAGAGCATAGTAGGAAGATGCAGTTGGTCAACAGGGTCAAATTCAGCAAAGTTATCCAGAAGAATCAGCATGGGGCAGTGACCATTAGAATTTCTGTTAATAGATTGTTAGAAACTTTAGTAAGGGCAGTTTCAGTAGAATCAAAAGAACATAAACTGGGTTGAAACGGTCATGAAGAGAATTATCTGAGAAGCAGCTAATTAGAAGAGACTGGATCAAGCATTCCAGGAGTTAAGAAATGAACGGGAGATTGGAAACAGGTATTTAGTTAGCAGAGCAGTTCTGGTGAAGGGAATTTTTTGTTAAAGAAGGTATGACAACATGTTTGAATCAGAATGGAAAGAAACAAGAAGAAAGATAGAGGTTAAATATTTTAGTTCAATGGGAAGAAATTGAAGGAGGTGTGAGGGAATAGAGTAATTGGTGCAGGTTGCAGAAGAGTTAGGAAAGCAGAATATAATCAATAGGAAAGGCAGAAGAGGTTAGATAAAAAAGATGATTAGCAGATGAGTGGATTATCAATGGAGATGTTAGAGTCCCCCATGGTGAGAGTGGGAATGTCACAGGATAGAAAGCGTGGATGTCAGATGGAATATAGATCCAGGAACTGGTTTATTTTGCCTGAGCGGTGATGCTAAACCACCACTCACAGAGAGAAGGGTTTGAAGGGTCTAACAGTATTGACCCCAAAGGAAGGAAACATAAGTGAGAGTACTGGGGGGATAACCTGGAAAGCATATTGTGATAAAATGAGCAGACCAACACCTCTACCTTGTCTGCTCTCAGGTCTGGGAGTATGTGAAAGCTGTAGCCCACCATATGAGAGAGCAGCTGTGGTGTCTGACTGCTTGATCTAGGTTTCAGTGAGAGCTGAGAGATTAAGGGAATTAGAAAAGAAGACGTCATGGATGTTGGAAAGTTTGTTTCACCTGACCGTGAGTTTCAAAGGGCACAGTTAAAAGAGAAAGGAGAAGTCATGCACTGAATGTTAATAAGATCAGCAGAATTCCTATGTGCAACAGGAAGAGAGTTATATATACTAGTGACCCAAAGGAAGGAAACATAAGTGAGAGTACTGGGGGGATAACCTGGAAAGCATATTGTGATAAAATGAGCAGACCAACACCTCTACCTTGTCTGCTCTCAGGTCTGGGAGTATGTGAAAGCTGTAGCCCACCATATGAGAGAGCAGCTGTGGTGTCTGACTGCTTGATCTAGGTTTCAGTGAGAGCTGAGAGATTAAGGGAATTAGAAAAGAAGACGTCATGGATGTTGGAAAGTTTGTTTCACCTGACCGTGAGTTTCAAAGGGCACAGTTAAAAGAGAAAGGAGAAGTCATGCACTGAATGTTAATAAGATCAGCAGAATTCCTATGTGCAACAGGAAGAGAGTTATATATACTAGTTAAAGGAGGGCCAGGGTTAGGGGAGATGTCTCCACTGACTATGTGAAGAAGAATAAGTAGTGTGAGCAGGTGATTCAGTGAATTATATACATAAATTATAAATATTTACATTAGAGATGAGTGGATGCTTGGAAATTCAAACTGGCCAAATTTTCTCCAAAAATGAAATTAACGTGAAAAAATTTATGTGAATTTCAGTATTAGAACACTTGTAATTGCTCAGAAAATACCCATGAGGGAGAGGAAAGAGATAGAGAGAACCCCAATTACCACAAGAGACTACATTTTATAGAAGAGAGATAGAGGACCCCGTTGACCATAAAAGCTTACATACTACAAAAGAGAGAGAACCAGTTGGAAAACGACTCCACTGTGAGATGCTGATCACTGATGATCCAGGTACTGAGTACCACTGTACAAGGTATGGTAATCTATAAGATGTCTTAGCTGCAGTGCGCATTATGGGGAGGTCCATGCAGTAACACAAAATCACATTAGCCCACTCTCCCATTCACTTGTTTTATGCTGCAATGTAGCAGCAATAGTTAGTGAACTGTAGATGTGCAACATGTGTTATGGTCAATGTCGCTAAGTAGCCCCATCCTTAACCTTTAAGTTCTATAAAAACTGCACAGTATTCACAAACAACTAATGCACTGTGATACAGGAAAGATATATCTTGGTACCGTGTTAGCCAGTAGATAGAAAAATATTTAGAATTGAGAGTCCTCAGTGGTTGATAGTTGATACCTTTTAATGGCTAACTGAAAAGATAGTAACAAATTGCAAGCTTTTGAGACTACACAGGTCTCTTTATCAGTCAAAGACTAAATGAAATTCTGAAGAATCACATATTTATGCACAACATGGCATAGAAAAAAAAGGGAAAAATCATCGATAAGACAGGTGACATGAAACAGAATTACCATGGGTGATAAACAGTTACGTCCATAAATGTTGGGCCAATTCTTAGATAAGGATTGTTTTATTGTCCTGTGATTATGGTCTCTGTTGTGATGACCCCACATGGTCTGAGGGGCAAGTTCCTTAGTTGATGTAAAAAGACATAAATCCATGCGACACATTCATTCCTGCAGTGTGAGTGTCAAAGGTCGTCACATATTTATGCACAACATAGCACAGGAAAAAAAAGGGAAAAACCATGGATAAGACAGGTGACATGAAGCAGAATTACCATGAGTGATAAACAGTTATGTCCATGAATATTGGGCCAGCTCTAAGATAAAGAATGTTTTATTGTCCTCTGAATGGGGTCTGGTTCTGTTGTGATAACCCCACATGGTCTGAGGGGCAAGTTCCTTAGTTGATGTAAAAAGACATAAATCCATGTGACACATTCATTCCTGCACTAAGACTGTCAAAGGTCGTCATCAGATTACATTCCCATACTCTTCTGTCTCTCGTAGATTTGAAGCTACCTTTTAATACAAGTAATTTCATGTCCATAATGTTATGATTCGGGAGACAAAAATGTATTGCCACAGGTAGATCCATTCTTTTTTCTCTTATTGTATGGTGGTGAGAATTCATTCTTGTTCTAAGCTTTTGCCCTGTCTCCCCCACATACAGACCCCTAGTGTTAGGAGTCGAGTTTCCTCTGCTGCACAGGGGGAATCTCGATCCGTCTCCGCTGCGGTCTCCCATTCTCCTCCAGCCTGCTCAGCAGGGACGTCGATCCCAGCGTCTCGCTCAGTCTGACTCTGTGAGAAGAGTTACTGCTGCTTCTCCAGCTTCTGCCTGTAAAGCCTATACTGGTCAGCAGCGAGTGGACTTCTCTGGGACTAAGTCCTTGTCTGCGCACACTGAGCATGCCCAGGGCAAGATCTCCCGTTGGAGATCGAGGGTCATGTGCTCAGACTCTGTAGCGCATTCTATTGGTCCTCTTGGCAGGTCTTGGAAGGGCAAAGTTTCTGTGGCCGCTTCCTGTCCTGCAACTATATAAACTGCACATGACCGCACGGCCATGCGCTAGTGTACAATTTAATACGTGTGTTTGTTGTGAGTGCAAGTCGTTCTTTAAATACCCCTACCCTATTGTATGATTGTTCGCGTATGGAGTATGGCTGCTATCTAGCACCCGACTTATCACTCAACGTGTCACACACGTGTCAGCGTCTACTGCTGTGACCGCCAGTGCGGTGCCACGCGCCAGTGTGCGCTTCCTGACCCACGTCTGGGTGCTTAGTGGTGCCTGCCAGCACGGCACAGTTCGCACTTCGGTGCCTTAATTATATAATTCCTTTCACACCCAGTAGCGGTGTAGTGCCAGCAAGGGTCTAATCGGACTACAATCCCTGTTGGGGTTTAGTTCGCTGACCACTTGCTCGCGCTCTATGTGCGGTACCGCGGTCCTGTGACGCAACAGGATCGCTTTCTTCACGCTGGGTGAGGTTTAACCTACGCGTGTATACTTTTGAATACCGCCATATTGTCTGTCATTTCCTAACAGCAGGTTTCACCTGCACGGTGGACCCCGGACTGCGAACGCATCTATATCATCTCTCTTGGTGCGTTCCGCCAGTCCTAACATTACACTAGCGCCAGGGTCTGGCTAGTGATGACAGACAAACAGCAATCTCTGCGGCATATCCAGCAGCTGGAGGGTAGGTTGGCGGCTCTCGAGAGCGCGACCTCAGCTGTGGATGTTACTGCAGTAGCTGTACAGGCTGCCAGCGTGGATGCAGCTACTATGTCCATTACCACCCCTGTTCCGACATTATCTCACCTCCCGCTGCCAGAAAAATTTTCTGGTGATAGCAAGTTTTGTAGGGGATTTGTGAGTCAGTGCTCTATTCACCTCGAGCTCCTGGCTACACGTTTTCCCACAGAGCGGGCTAAGGTGGGATTTATTCTGTCTCTATTGTCGGACAGGGCGTTGGAATGGGCTACGCCGCTGTGGGAGCGAGGCGATCATGTGGTGCAGAGTGCTCCGCTGTTTCTGAGCGCTCTGAAACAGGTCTTTTTAGGACCTCAAGTCACCCATGATACTGCGCTCCAATTGCTGGCATTAACTCAGGGTGAGTCCTTGGTCAGTCATTTTGCCGTCCAATTCCGCACCTTAGCATCTGAGCTGGATTGGTCGGATAAAGCTCTTATCCCCATATTTTGGAGGGGCTTGGCTGACCACGTAAAGGACGCTCTGGCCACTAGGGAGATTCCTGCCACACTGGAGGAGTTAATAACTGTCTCCACTCGAATTGACCTCCGTTTTAACGAGCGGAGGTTAGAGCGAGCCCAGTGTAGGCAGAGGTTTCGGCTGGCTCCTACTTTCGCCAAACCTCTGGAATTTCCGGTCCTGGTTCCTGAGTCACATGAGGCCAGGGAAGTGTCACAAGCAGGATCTAAGTCCCGGACCGCTTGTGCACTCAGGGTCTGTCATGTTTGCCAGCAGTCAGGACATCTAGCCACCAGATGTCCTCAGATGTCGAGGAAACGTCAGCGTCTAGTGGTAGTAGGTGGAGGTACACTAGACACGGCGACGTTTGCCTCTAAGTTGTCCTTTAAGGGGACAATTACTATTGGCTCATTCTCCCACTCGGTAGAGCTCTGCGTGGATTCTGGGGCGGAGGGCAATTTTATGTCTTCTGCCTTTGCCCAACGTCACGCAATACCCCTGGTTATGCTTGCTCAACCAGTAACGGTGCGAGTGGTGAATGGGTCGACATTGCCCTCACAGATAACACACCAGACCATCCCTTTTACTCTGTCCATGTCGCCATCTCATCAGGAGATAATTTCTCTGCTCGTCATTCCGGAAGGAATTGATGAGGTCCTATTGGGAATACCTTGGCTACGGTACCACTCTCCTCATATCGAGTGGTCCTCAGGCAGAATTCTGGGTTCGGGTGAATCTTGCGGGGGTAGGTGTCAGAGGGAGTGCGTTCAGGTTGCTACTACTGAGGTACCCGCAGATCTATCCTCTCTCCCCAAGCAGTATTGGTCTTATGCAGACGTGTTCTCCAAAAAGGCGGCGGAGGTCCTTCCGCCTCATCGCCCCTATGACTGTCCTATTGATCTCTTGCCTGGTGCTGAGCCTCCCCGGGGTCGAGTTTATCCGCTATCTCTCCCGGAGACGGAGGCAATGTCACAGTACATCCGGGAAAATCTGGCAAGAGGATTCATTAGGAAGTCAGTGTCACCTGCTGGGGCAGGGTTCTTCTTCGTGCAGAAGAAGAATGGGGAATTGCGCCCATGCATAGACTACAGGGGTCTTAACGCCATCACCGTTAAGAATAAATATCCTTTGCCCTTGATATCTGAGTTATTCGATAGACTTCGGGGAGCAAGGGTATTTACTAAATTAGATTTGCGGGGTGCTTACAACCTGATTCGCATCCGTGAGGGGGACGAATGGAAGACGGCCTTTAACACCAGGGATGGGCACTATGAATATCTGGTGATGCCCTTCGGGCTCTGTAATGCCCCAGCCGTTTTCCAAGACTTTGTGAACGATATATTCCGGGATATGCTTTCCACCTTGGTCGTAGTCTATCTGGATGATATTCTTATCTACTCTCCAGATATTGACTCCCACCGGAGAGATGTTTGCAAAGTCTTCGACCTCCTACAGGCAAACTCCCTCTATGCCAAATTGGAGAAGTGTATGTTTGAGCAGGAGTCTTTACCTTTCCTGGGCTACATCATCTCGGCCCAGGGATTGGCTATGGATCCTGCCAAACTACAGGCAGTGATGGACTGGCAGGAACCCCATTCTCTGAAAGCGGTGCAGCGCTTTATGGGGTTCATAAATTACTATCATCAGTTCATCCCCCACTTCTCAACCCTGGTAGCTCCCTTGGTATCCCTCACCAAGAAGGGAGCGAATCCTAAATCGTGGTCCGAAGAGGTCTCCAAGGCCTTCACTTCTATTAAGTCCCACTTTGCTAGCGCTCCCATCTTACATCGTCCCGATGTGGATAAGCCATTCCTAATGGAGGTGGATGCCTCTTCTGTTGGTGCAGGAGCAGTCCTCTATCAAAAGGATGCTCAAGGTCGGAAGCATCCATGCTTCTTCTTCTCAAAAACCTTCTCACCAGCGGAGAGAAATTACTCCATCGGGGATAGGGAGTTGCTGGCAATGAAGTTGGCCTTTTCGGAATGGAGACATCTCTTGGAGGGTGCTCGGTTCCCATTCCAAGTCTTCACGGACCACAAGAATTTTGTCTATTTACAGACAGCCCAGCGGCTGAATTCTCGTCAGGCCAGATGGTCCTTGTTTTTCTCCCGGTTCCACTTCACTCTACATTATCTCGCCGGGGAGAAGAACATTCGTGCTGACGCTCTCTCTCGCTCCCTGGTGTCAACTGTGGAGGAGGAGGACGAGCCTCGGCTCATTGTCCCTTCAGAGAGTCTGAGAACCGTAGCTCCGGTTTCGCTTGAGTCTGTGCCTCCGGGCAAGACTTTTGTCCCCATCAATTTGCGTCCGGAGGTTCTCTCGTGGGCTCATTCGTCCAGAGTGGGTGGACACTTTGGGGCAAAGAGGACATCTGAGTTGTTGGCGAGAATGTATTGGTGGTCACATATGGTTCGTGACGTTGGAGACTACATTCGGGCATGTGTCTCTTGTGCCAAAAATAAGTCTCTCCGTCAATGGCCAGCTGGGTTGTTATATCCTCTGCCGGTGGCAGACAGGCCCTGGGAGATGGTCGGGATGGACTTTGTGGTGGGTTTGCCCAAGTCACGTGGCTGTACTGTCATTTGGGTTATCACCGACCATTTTTCTAAAATGGTGCATTTGGTGCCGCTTCCCCGGCTACCTTCTGCACGGGCCTTGGCAGCATTGTTTGTTAAACACATCTTCCGTCTTCACGGTATGCCAGACAAAATTGTCAGTGACCGGGGTCCCCAGTTTGTGTCTCGGTTCTGGAGAGAGCTTTGTCGCCTTCTCAGTATCGAGTTGAATCTCTCTTCGGCATATCATCCCGAGACGAATGGGTTGGTGGAGAGAGCCAACCAGACCTTGGTCACATATCTGCGACATTTTGTCTCTGCTAAACAAGATGACTGGGCATCTTTGCTACCATGAGCGGAGTTTGCTCTTAACAATGCTGTAGCTGACTTCACTGGACAGACCCCATTCCTCCTTAACTATGGTCAGCATCCGCGGGTACCTGTGCCCATGCCCGTGTCTTCCGCCGATTCCAGGGTGGCAGACTGGGCTGTGGAGGCACAGGACATTTGGGATCGCACTCAGGATGCCATTCGGGCTTCCAAGGAGAGAATGAGGTCCTCCGCCGATGTTCATCGGCGCCCCGCTCCGACCTTTGCTCCTGGCGACTTGGTGTGGCTCTCCGCCCGTAACATCAGGCTGCGAGTTGAGTCCACTAAGTTTGCGCCTCGCTACTTGGGTCCCTTCAAGGTTCTCGAACAGGTTAATCCTGTGGTCTACCGCCTGGCTCTTCCTCCACGCTTGGGTATCACCGACACCTTTCATGTGTCCCTCTTGAAACCCGTATACATGTCCCGGTTTTCCGAGTCATCTGCCGGGACATCGGGTTCGTCTACGGACGATTACGAGGTGAACGCTATTTTGGGGTGTAAGGTGGTACGCGGCAAAAAGTTCTATCTGGTGGATTGGAAGGGTTATGGTCCAGAGAACAGGTCATGGGAGCCTGCTGAAAACATTCGGGCCCCACAGCTCATTGCTGCCTTCGAACGTAGCGAGGCCCAAGGAGGTGGGGGCCCTAGGACGGGGGGTATTGTTAGGAGTCGAGTTTCCTCTGCTGCACAGGGGGAATCTCGATCCGTCTCCGCTGCGGTCTCCCATTCTCCTCCAGCCGCAGTGGAGCCGGCTCAGCAGGGACGTCGATCCCAGCGTCTCGCTCAGTCTGACTCTGTGAGAAGAGTTACTGCTGCTTCTCCAGCTTCTGCCTGTAAAGCCTATACTGGTCAGCAGCGAGTGGACTTCTCTGGGACTAAGTCCTTGTCTGCGCACACTGAGCATGCCCAGGGCAAGATCTCCCATTGGAGATCGAGGGTCATGTGCTCAGACTCTGTAGCGCATTCTATTGGTCCTCTTGGCAGGTCTTGGAAGGGCAAAGTTTCTGTGGCCGCTTCCTGTCCTGCAACTATATAAACTGCGCATGACCGCACGGCCATGCGCTAGTGTACAATTTAATACGTGTGTTTGTTGTGAGTGCAAGTCGTTCTTTAAATACCCCTACCCTATTGTATGATTGTTCGCGTATGGAGTATGGCTGCTATCTAGCGCCCGACTTATCACTCAACGTGTCACACACGTGTCAGCGTCTACTGCTGTGACCGCCAGTGCGGTGCCACACGCCAGTGTGCGCTTCCTGACCCACGTCTGGGTGCTTAGTGGTGCCTGCCAGCACGGCACAGTTCGCACTTCGGTGCCTTAATTATATAATTCCTTTCACACCCAGTAGCGGTGTAGTGCCAGCAAGGGTCTAATCGGACTACAATCCCTGTTGGGGTTTAGTTCGCTGACCACTTGCTCGCGCTCTATGTGCTGTACCGCGGTCCTGTGACGCAACAGGATCGCTTTCTTCACGCTGGGTGAGGTTTAACCCACGCGTGTATACTTTTGAATACCGCCATATTGTCTGTCATTTCCTAGCAGCAGGTTTCACCTGCACGGTGGACCCCGGACTGCGAACGCATCTATATCATCTCTCTTGGTGCGTTCCGCCAGTCCTAACACCTAGTTGGACATTTAGTACAAATAATTAGGTACACCACATTAGAAGTGACGCAGCTGAAAGTACCTGGTATCTTGTAGTCTGATGTGAATTGGGGATCTTTATCTTGTCCGTGGTCATTATAAATGGACAGGTTTTACACTTTTTCTGATTGCAAGGAAAGGTACCTGCAGCTGGACAGGGAGCTTCTGACACTGATGCTTCTTAGATTTGGGGGCTGCCTAAAACACAGTAGAGGGGGGGCGGGAAAAATGGATTGTTATCTGGCATCTTTTTGTAGTAAAGGTTGTAATTTCCATGCAGCTCCCCTCAGCACCTCCAGATTTGGATTGTACGTGACTACTAGAGGCACCCGGTTATTTTCTTCTTTAGCTTTGTAGTGTAGCAGGTGATTCCTCGATATTCTAGTTGCTCTTGTAATCTGGTTTTCAATTGTTCTTGGATGGTAGCCCTGATTGAAAAAGGTCTTTCTGAGGCGACCAAGGTGTTCATCCCTATCCATTGGATTGGAACATATACGATTGTATCTGATGGCTTGGCTGTAGACAATAGAGTTTTTTATGTGTTTTGGATGGAAACTGTCCCATTTAAGGTATGTTGGACAGTCAATTGGCTTCTGATTCAGGGATGTCTCTATTTTATTGTTCTGCAACTTAATGATGGTGTCCAAAAAGTTAATTTCAGTACAGGAGTAATTGAGTGTCAAGTTGATGGTAGGATGAAATTGATTAAACTGTTCATGGAACGTCTTTAGCTGTGGCTCAGACTCCGTCCAGATGATTAAAATATCATCAATGTAGCGGTAGTAGGCCAGAGGCCTGATGGGACATGAGGACTAAAAAGTCGCTTTCAAGCTTGGCCATGAAAAGATTTGCATACTGTGGGGCCATTTTACTTCCCATTGCTGTACCAGTCTCCTGTCGATAGATCTTGTTGTCAAATTCAAAGTAATTGTGGGTGAGGATGAATTTCATAAGTTTCACCACACAATCCGCTTCAGTCCCTGTGTTTTCCAAGAAGAATTTGCAGGCATTTAATCCATCCTGGTGTGGGATATTGGAGTACAAAGATTCCACATCCATGGTGGCCAGGATGGTGACTTCTGGTAGAGGACCTATTGCTGATAGTTTATTCAATAGGTCAGTTGTGTCCTGAATGAAGCTGGGTGTATCTTTTACCAGGGGTTTAAGAATACCCTCTACCCATCCAGATACCTGCTCAGTATGCGTGCCCACACATGAAATTTTTGGTCTTCCTGGATTTCCATATTTGTGGATTTTGGGAAGCATGTAGAATGTCCCTGTTCTTGGACTTTCTGATATCAGGTCATTGGCTCTTATGGATTCGTCGGGCAGACATGATACCAACTTGTTTAGTTCCTTGTAATAATCCTGTGTAGGATCCGACTCCAATTTTTTGTACTGGCGTGTGTCCATAAGTTGTCTGTTTGCTTCCTTTATATAGTCTGATGTGTTCATCATGACTATTGCACCTCCCTTGTCAGCAGGTTTAATGATGATTTCTTTGTTGGTTTTCAGAGACTGTCAAAATAACAACATAAACCCAAGCATTCATGATACCCACAAGGACATAAGAAATAATGGCACTCCTTTTTTAGCACCTACCCAGTGATTTCCTTCAAAAAGAGGTGTTGCAGATACAACATCCCATTTCTTTGCAGCGTTATAAATACCATTGTTTCCTGCTGTAATATTGTACAAATTTAAAAGTAGAATGAACTTGTCTGGAGGATACCAAAGAAGAGGCATTTCAGTCATTTTTTTATCTATTGACACCAAAGGGGAAAAGAAAAAAACAAATGCATCACAGGAAGCAAAGCCTGATCGGAGGCAAAATGTGTTTGTTACAATTACTTATTTAATATTAATAAATAAAATTTGTTACATTTCGATCTTAGCCACACAAAAAAATGTCGTAAAAACTATTGTTCTTTAGAATGCAGATATTGGATCCCATGGCTGGTATATGACAAGCAGAAGCACATGATTCTTTTATTAAATTTCCGCATGTAAGCAAATGAAAATTATTTACGGACATCAGCATGAGCTCATGAAGAATAATAAAAAAAAAAAAGTAATCTTCCCTGTCCTTGGGTAGAGGTTCCCCTGCCGATTGTTTGCACTGACCTTGGATACATTTGTAAACAGTAATCATATGTCCTTGCTGCCAACTCTTTTTTTAATGCTAAAAATTTCTAATCTGGGAAGATATAAATCAGATTTATTGTTTGGTTGCCTAGTGTTTCATTCATGCCGAGGTACTGGGAGCTGTACATTGCACAGGTGAGGTGTGACCTTACTGGAGATTTATGGAGACACAGAAACTGGTTTATTCTGGGTATTGTTTCATTGCAGTATCTTATAGTCTTTCTTTCATTATCTTGGAGAGCTTGAGCATCATCATGGATCATGTTTTCTTTGTTTCATAAAAGTCTTGGAAATAAGACATCAAAATAATTTGTGTTTTTTACAATAAACATATCTTCTGAGTATCTGTCTGGGACGGATCACAAAATATCCTAATCCTAATGAATATGAAAGGGAACCCGTCAGGACTCCCACTGGTTTTAACTGCCCCGTGACCTTTTAGACATTTATTCAGGTATTCCAGGATTGTGTTTCTTTTTTTATGCTACTGCACATAGTTGAGCAAACTTAACGTATAGACAGCTCAACACCTCGCTGGATGCTAATGAACCAGGAATAGACCAGGGAGGCATTTACTCACCAAAAGTAGTCTGAATTCAGTAGCTGCAGTAATGTCCCCTGACCGTGATTGACAGACCTTGTACTGCTCATGAGTATGTGCTCCTCCCGGCATCTCCCAAAGAGATCGTACACAAGACCGATTTTCTCGGTCGGGTGCTGTGAGTGGTTTTCACTGATGACACTCATAACTATGATATTCTATAGGCCTGTGCACTTGGTCCGAGGAAGACATATCCGATTTGATCATAGTATCGGATCAAAATAGGCAATGCAAGTCTAGGGATCTGTGAAAAAAAATCACACTGCACTCAGATGACATCCAAAGCGCGGTCTGATTTTCATAGAATGATAGAATGGAGAAGGTGGAGAAACTTTTATTTGTTTTCCACATCTGAGAAAATCTGACAGAAAGTCAGAGTAATTGGACCGTTTTTCTCCTGTGACCCAACCTTTTGCCTGTCACAACTGTGCTATTTGTTTGCCGATGCAAAAGCATAAAACTTTGGCCAGCCCACTGGTGAGCACAACTGTGACAGGGGAAGAGAGATGCTACGAAGAGTGCAATCTGTGGAGACCTGGGCCATGAAGTGCATGACTGCATCTGGACTAGTCTTGGTTATGAAAGTCCTCACTGCTGAAATATTGCGAAAAAACAATATACACAATATTAGAATAATTGAATAAAGGTCAATAAGTTTACGGGGCAAGTTACAAGAATGAGGAGACCTGACAACTTCCTTTAAAATATTTATATGTTAGCATTACATTTTGGACACCAAAGATATCCAGTATTTCCTGAGAAAGCTTCATTTGCAGCGATATGTGTGGGAAATTTTTGATATTGTTAGATGTTTGGATCTTCTTCATGTCCCATACCACTAAAGATGAATTCATTGGATATCTCAATGTTTACTTGGATACTATTGTATATATTTGTGATAATTATATTGCATCAGACACACCAACCTGGGAGATCTGGGGGTAGAAAATCACTGCATATTGTGACTTGCGGACCTTCCATTTAGCCTGTGTATTTGAATCCCATATTAACTCCTTAATGACCAGAGGTATTTTTTATTTGACTATTGAACGTTTGACTATTGTTGTTTCTGAATGGCTGCTAGTTGCCTCTTATATCAGCTCCTACAGGTTATTTTCTATCTTTGCAAGACATAGGGCAAGTCAACAACAGATGTTTGTTAATTGACCATTGTGTAGCTTCATGACCTGCATAGCAGTGGAGGAAGAACTATGCAGGTTGATTTAATACTCAAACAATGATAGTTAAACTCATCCCACCTCCCCCCGGACGTGTGGATTATGACCTGAACCACAGATGTGGGTATAAAAAGGGATTTTCTATCCTGCAAAAGGAGAATCTTTACAAAAACTGCAGCCAGGAACACTCTGAAGCATAGCTGTCAGGACACCATGGCTCCATCAAGAAGGACACAGATTTTCCATTCTAGAGGATGCCAGCTTAAGGACCATGGCCCTCGCTGGAAGAATACAGATCTGCTTGACTAACCATCTGTCACGGGTCTACCACTATAAAGAGGTTCCTGAAGACTGCAATGTCTTATTTATCCCAACCCTACACTGTTTAGAAGCAGTTCACCTTCATATTACACCATGCCGGTTTCTTTTAGCAGTGCAGGGGTTATTTTGCTTAGTTGATAGCTCCTGGAAGCTTTTCTACATTAAGGTTCTCAGCTATTCACTGTTGGCCACTCCCCTCTCCTATATATTCTGGGCCCTGGCAAGCATGCATTGCCAGAGCTAGCTTATGCTGCATGGTTAGGATATGGTGGTTTGTGGTTTTTGTTTGAGAAGGCGTTTGGAGGATTTATCTGAGACTGTTGTTAAATTTACTGTTGTTTGTGTGACTATATCTATATGATTGGTATTTTCCTTTATCCCTGTTTGTATAACCTTATTAGTCTGGTTGGTGTATTATAGTACACCACTACTCCCCTCTTCCCTGGGGGGAAGGGTAGAAACTGAGGGTGGATTAAGGAGCTAAGGCAAGGTACGTGATCCCAGCATCTTCACCATCTGAAGTAATCCGTGGAACAGGGTGAGCTAGGTCACCTCTAGCGTTAGGGACAGGGAAAGAGCCCCTGGTCCCAGGACACCTGACAACAGAGTCGTGACACCATCTCTGAACTCATGGATGCATTTGTGAAAGCCAGGTTGTGACCCCCTGGTCATCTGGCCCCACGGATACATTGGGGAAGACAGGATTGGGACCCACCGGTCACCTGGCTTCATGGCGACGTTTGGAGAAGCCAAGTTGGGACCATCCGGTCACCTGACCTTGTGCCTTAATGGACTGTCAGCTTCCTAAGCTTGCCATTACCTCCTGTCTGTGGTGCCCATCAAAAGCATGGTGCCAGTGTTGGGGGTATTCTGCCCTGGAAGCCCCAAAGTCACAGTTGCTCTAAACCTGATGAGCCAGCAGAAGGATGAAACTCTGTAATTTTGCATCTTGGGTATTTTGCTGGGACTGTTCTATAAAGTATTAACATGCTGGTTTACCCTCTCACCCTGTGTTGTCTGAGTAGAATTACGGCCATGAAAAAGGAGAGCGGGCGTTCAGTGGGATGAGCCCTGGTCCATGTGGTCATGGGCCAGCGGAAGAGAGCACCCACTGACCCCCGGTGTCTTCACAGTTACTCATTCATTTATGGAGACATTTATCCACTGGTAAATATAGTTATTGATATGTGTATGTTCTTAATTAACACATAGTAAAACTTATCATCTAATGTGGGAAATCAGTGTTATTCCCTTTTTTTTTGCCTTGCAGACATAATGAAGTTTCATGGATCATTTATGTTTTTTACACTTCAAAAAAGAAATGCAAGCAAAGGAAATATTTGCAAAGTTACTTCTCAGCGCGAGAAAGTGCTGACCTAGCCAGGGGGCACTGGGATTTAAATTAGGGTACTGTAAAGCAGATGGCTGTACATGATAGTTCATTTATCAAGGAATTCTCTGGAGCATAAGTCTGCTTTTGATTTTTGGTGATCAAGTGCTAATTGTCAAAAGATATATTCAGATCTATAGAATAAGCTTGTGCTTAACTGTTTTCCACAACACGTTCTAATTATGTGCTCTCATTTCATTGTAAAAAAAATCTCAATGAATATGGAATTATTTCAGCAGTTTTATTGAAACTACAGCTGAATATATTTGAGTTATGTGGTTTAACCCCTAACTGCATGATGAAACAAATGAATGTCATGAGAGTCTGTCAGTGGCAGCACCAATGATCTTTTGAGCACTGCCAATATACTGAATATGGTCGGAAAGATACGAATACTGGATATGAAGGTCAATGGTAGAGACACGGCTGTAAAATTCTTTCACATTCTCAGTACTGTAAAGTCGTTAGTCCTCTAAATACCCTTACAAATTAAAAAAAAAAATAATAATGTTTTGTGCAAATTAAATTCAGGAAACTGTGCAAACACATTTTTTTGAGCTGAACAAATATGCAAAAAAATAATCTATGCATTTGGTATTACATTGTTCTTAGCAACCTATACCTAAACATGTTAATGATGGGTCAATGGACACACTTTGTTTACCGTATGTGTTTCTTGGTACATATTCCAATTGACACTGACTAAAGTGTATGGATAGATAGTAACAAAAAAGGCTGATTGAGTATTGATAACGCATTTGGGAGAGACCTTCATTTACCATCCTCAACTTTTAGACATAGTGTAGAGCCAGTACAGAGTGTGGACAGTATGTAATGGTTAAAGCAAACCTGTCACGTGAAAAAATGCTATTAACTTTCAGATATGGGATTAATCTGCAGGTTAATAGTGTTCTGCACTTGCCCAGTGATCCAAGTTAGAGCCCCACTGCAGGCAGGAAATAACGGGAGAAGGATCGGTGTAGGTCCTTGCAGCATTTCAGTCACAGGGGCAGTTCCGGCACGGTATCAGTCGCCGTTCTGTGCATATAGAGCGGTGGCTGTAACTGCACCCCCAGCACTGACTGACAGCAGGTCCCAGTGCTGAGCCAATAGCAGTTCACTAGGCAGAGAGCAGTGACTAAAACTGCACCATAGCCACCCCTATGAATGATTGCCGAGTGCTGCCGAGGAGAATAAAGCTTATTTCCTCCCAGCAGCGGGGCTCTAAGTTCAGGTGCTGGGCAGGTTCAGAACACGATTAATGTGCACATTAACCCTATATCTTCAGGTTAATTCCTTTTTTTGTGACAGGTTCCCTTCAATTTCTCTAGTGGCAGTGATTCAGGGAAAGTGAAAACGTATTGATTGGTTTCCCCACAGATCATAGCTGATCACTGGAGGTCCTAATAGGGGGACACTTTGTGTACAAAGGTCTCCTTCATACTAATACTATGGTATAAGCACTTCAGCATTTATATGTTTGGCCTAGAACTGTACACTAAACTGGTTCTTGTCCTCAAACTACTTGAGATTAGAAATAAGGGTCTCTTTTTATTTCATGAAACACTTACACTCTTGCCCTGATAGACAAGATAGGCACTGTTTTGATGATAACGACGATAATAAAAATAATAATATTTGGGTCCGTTTTACTAATTTCAGACAAGCCCTATAATTATGGGAAATGTTTTTTTTACATTGCGGAGTACAGCAACATATCTGTATGTTATTAATAAAGCAGAAATAATAACATATAAATTTGACTTTAATGTTATCGTCTATTGATTCCTTAAAGGGTTTTCTGTTTAAAGAATACTCCTGTCTCCAGAAGCAGTTTGTTAAAAAAAACAGATAACAAATAAACTGTGCTTTACTCATTCTACCTGGCACTGAGTCTCTGCGGCTTCGCTCTACATCTGTAAGGGTATGTGCACACGATGCGGATTTTGCTGCGTTTCCGCAGCTCCGGGTCCGCAGCAGTTTCCCATGAGTTTACAGTTCAATGTAAACCTATGGGAAACCAAAAACACTGTGCACATGCTGCGGAAGAAACGCACGGAAACGCAGCGGTTGACATTCCGCAGCATGTCACTTCTTTCTGCGGATTCCACAGCGGTTTTACAGCTGCCCCTATGGAAAACCGCAGTTGTAAAACAGCAGTGAAAACCGCAGAAAAACCGCGGTAAATCCGCGATAAATCTGTAGCAAAAACGCAGCGTTTTTGCCCTGCAGATTATTGTCTGGAGTGCTGATGTCATGTTTCCAGTAATGCAGAAAATAACTGAGCTCAATGGCTCTTTCCAAGTAGTCATCACCAACTGTCAGAGCAGCTGAGCTCAGTTATTGTCTACAGAGCTATCAATGTGACATCAGCACTGCACACAGTAACAGACACTGGGAACAACAGCGGGTCCTCACTACTGGACCCCGGAAGGTTGAGTAAGGAACAGTTTTACTGCAACCGGGCGACATGGGTTTTCCAAAACCAAAAAACCCTTTAAAGAGGCTGATTTAAGTAACAAAAATATGGCTACTCTCTTTTAGAAACAGTGCCACTCTTGTCTATGGTATGTATTTGGAATGGCATCTTTGAAATGACTAGGGTAGATTACATATAGAGGCAGTCCACAAAAAGCACTTCAAATAGAATGCAACATTTTATTCCATTAATATTCCATTGGTAAAACCATATTTCTAGGGAAAATTCAAACTCTGAAATTGAGAAATGTGTCATCCGAGGAGAAAGTTCCAAGAGAAATTCAAAGTCCTGGTTGATACATTTCGAAACGCGTCAACTAGGACTTTGAATTTCTCTTGGGACTTTCTCCTCAAATGACACATTTATCCATTTCAGAATGTGGATGTTTCCTTGAATCATGTTTTCACTGATGGAAAATTAATGGAATAAAATGTTGCATTCTATTTGAAGTGCTAGATCAATTCTCTTCTTTTTGTGGACTGCCCTTCCTTGGATCTGGGATCCTGTGCACTCGTAGATGGGTGAGCTGATCATATTACTTTTTCAGAGGACATATATAGGTGTAGCTCTGTCTAGAAGAATGCAGAGATGTTTTTCTTATCTCATCCAACTCTTTAGTAGCTTATTGTTAAGTGAGTCACTTTTTGCAGCCGACTTAGGCCATAGATGTCTGTATATCAGGGTACAAATATGGATCGCGGTGCATAAACTTTCCGTGAGTTTCCTGAGCCAAACTTGACAGTTTCATAGGCATATAGAAAGCTTTCAAGTTGGGGTCAGGAGATTCGTGGCCAGACTTTGCATTGCAGTCCAAACTCAGACCATGTTTCATGGACATCTGAATGAAACATTAAAAATTTAAGGATAATTTAGAGAATTTTCGAAAGTGTCATATTACTCAGAGTAATAAATTTGGCTTCATATGTATCTAAAAGCCTGTTTTTTATGGATTCTGTATTTTCATGTAGAAGATTTGGGTGAAAATTGCTCTAAACCAGGTTAAATAAACATTCCTACAAAGCATCATGAATATTTTAATTATGCTTTTCTGTTAGGTGACTCTAAGCCGTTCTTCTACCATTCCGAAATACCATAAATATTCTCAGAGAAATATAAACAGATAGCATGCAATTTTACAAACGTGGCTTCCTTTTGATGCGGTCAACTCAAAGGGGGAAATATGTTTCAGCTTAGACTTGGCAACTAAAGCTGTCACTGGGAAGGACTGGTTGTGGTTAGCATTACACTGACCAATCTGAAACTATAGCTCACATTTAACCACAAGAAATCAGAACCAAACTGTATCGCCTTCTACTTTAAAAGACTTTATTTTACTTCATGTTAGATATTTATTTTGTGTTATTCTCACACCTTAACCCCATTAACCACTATTCTTCACTTTTAGGGATCGTATGTCAGAAAACTATAAATTGTGTGCATAAATACCCCTTAAATTTCAGTATTCATTCAATGTCCTGTATATCAAGGAGCTGTGGAAAAATAAGTTGAGTTAGTCTTGTGAAGAGCCTACTGATTGACTAAAGGGCCCTGTACCTAGTAGAGTAAAGCTTGTCAAGCTAACTGATCTATGGAATCAACTGACCATCTGATTTGTATGGGGGTATCTAAACTCTTCACAAACAGGTGATGTCAAGGGACATAAAGATCAGCCAGTATAATAATGCGATTTTTTTCCGTTCTCCAAGGGAATAAGCCTAAACCAAAATTCCTGGCAGCATCTTACTCTCTTTTCCCCATAAAGAACACAGCCAGGCTTAGCTGAGCCAAGCATGTATGTATATAGATGGAAGATTAAGAGAGTATGGCCAACTGTGTATGACCAGCTTTTACATTCTGCTTTGGGCTAAGGTAATCCCCTCTAATGGATACTGTAGATTTCCAGTAAAAGGAGTGAATTACTAAAATAATGCATGAAATAGACACAATTTTATAAGTACATTTCTTTTCTTTTGTTATCCCATTTCCGCTGTGCAAGTATCAGGCACGTGATTCTGTCTGTCAGCTTCTTGTAGCAATTTCTCCTTCTGGCTTCGAGCTGCCAACAGAATTTTACAGTGATGTCACATGAGAGTCTGTCCTAATGGGCCATGCATGCTCGGAGATTTGCAGCCCCATTGGGACAACCTCTCGTCATCGTGATGTTCTGTGGAGGCAAAAGGACGGAAAGTGAAAGCATTGGACAGAACATCAAAGGAAGATTTTAAGCAGGATCAAATAACCCGTACTTGCACATCAGGCACAAAGAAAAGCAAAGTAAATAAATATATGAAGAAAACTATTTCTTTTTCAAGCATTCACTCTGTTGTAGAATAGTAAAAAGCACTGTGACATAATGAATGAACTGTTGATATGGCTGCATTCCTTAATATATTAACTAGAGATGGGCGTATCTGACAAAATTCGAATTTTCCAAATTGCACGGAAACGAAAATCAATTTCGCAGCAAAATTAATGGACTCAATTTGACTGCTCCTTATGCTGTGAAGTCTCACTAGAACCCAAAGTGTAATAAGCGTGTAACAACCCTGCTGGCATCACTGCATGGCCTCCCATCCCCCACCTGCATTATACACCAACTTACTCACTACTCCGGGCCATGCAGTGAGTTCTGTCTGCTGCCTGCTCCATGCTGTGTGCCTCATGTCTCCTGCTTGCTCTTTGTTTTCTTCCTGGTGGTGTGCTTTGGGTGGCGGCCCTGGCACTTCCTGATTCTTGTAGTGTCAGTGTGCACTTTCCTAAGCTGTCCCCAGCCAATTGCCAAGAGGCCTCAAGTAGTTAAGGCATTCCCACCCTTAGAGGAATGTCTGAGCAACTTACTTCCTCAGTCAGTTTCTTGCTGCTGAGGTGCCAGTTCCAGTCCTGCTATTGTCTCTTGTGTCAGCCACCAACTGGAGCTTAGTACCCTGGTCTATGTCCTTGTTCCTTGCCTTGTTTTTTTCCCTGTCTGAACTTAGTCCTATTCCTGTGTCCATTCGTATCCCTGTCAGTAGCCTTTCCTATTCCGCTGTGTTTTCCCTTGTGCTCACTCTTCTCTGCCCGTTGTGCTCTGCTGCTCACCTTGCAGCTCTGCTCTCGCTCTGAGGCTCCGTTCTGCAGCTCCCCTCTGCTCTTGCTCTGTGGCTCCGCTCTGCTCTCGCTCTGGGGCTCTGCTCTGCTTTTGCTCTGCAGCTCCGCTCTGCTTTTGCTCTGCGGCTTCGCTCTGCTTTTATTCTGCGGCTCCTCTCTGCTCTCGCTCTGCGGCTAAACTCTGCTCTCACTCTGCGGCTCCGCTCTGCTTTCGCTCTGTAGCTCCACTCTGCTATTGTTCTGCGGTGCCACTCTGCTCTCGCTCTGCGGTTCTACTCCTTGCGGTTCTGCTCCTCTCTCCTTCCGCACCTCGCTGGCCTTTGTCCTTACTGTCTGAACAGGTCCCTACTAGTGATGAGCGAGTGTACTCGTTGCTCGGGTGACCTCCGAGTATTTGTTAGTGTTCGGAGATTTAGTTTTCATCACGGCAGCTCAATGATTTACAGCTATTAGCCAGGCTGAGTACATGTGGGGGTTGCCTGGTTGCTAGGTAATCCCCACATGTAATCGAGCTGGCTAATAGCTGTAAATCATGCTGCTGAGGCGATGAAAACTTAATCTCCGAGCACTAAAAAATATTCGGACATCACCCGAGCTTGCTCAGGAAAACCCGAGCAATGAGTACACTCTCTCATCACTAGTCCCTACCTGTCCCCATATATCACTCATACCTGTCCGTGTTCCTATCCTTCCTGAATCAGTGCCTGCTCCTCCAGTATGAAGAGGTCCTAGCCTGTTCCCATATACCAGGGGTGTCAAACTGCATTCCTCGAGGGCTGCAAACGGGTCATGTTTTCAGGATTTCCTTGTACTGCACAGGTGATAATTTAATCACCAACTCATTATTTGTGTAGGTGATGAAATTATCACCTGTGCAGTACAAGGAAATCCTGAAAACATTACCTGTTTGCAGCCCTCGAGGAATGCAGTTTGACACCACTCACACCTGTCTGTGTTCCTGTGTTCCTGTGCTTTCCGAATTAGTCCCAGCTCCTGCAGTCTCTACCTGTCCCCATATATCACTCACACCTGCCCGTGTTCCTGTGCCTTCCAGGTCAGTTCCTGCCCTCCTGCCAGTGTCTCAGCCATGCCCTCCTGCCTGCCAGTGTCTCAGCCGTGCCCGCCTGCCTGCCAGTGTCTCAGCTGTGCCCGCCTACCTGCCAGTGTTCCGTCCCCCAGTGGGATCAGCAGCCACAGCCAGACACCACTCTGGAGTGGTACCTGGCAGCTACCTGCCGCACAAGCCTGAACCACACCATCAGAGGCTCCAGTGAACACCAAGGTAGCTGCTTAGTCATGCCTCTTCCAGGGTAGTCTGGTTTGTGGCACAGTGGGGTTACTCCCCCACGCTCACTCCATCCAGTCTAGGTGTGAGCATGAAAAAATGTAGGATGTACAAAAAAATTATTGACACTCACCTCACTGGTGAACTGTCTGGCTGTCCACTGTCCAGCATATGGTTCTCCACGGCTCCTCTTTCCACCGTCGTATCGCTGGTGTTTTCACACTAGGCCGGAAATATCAGCTGCGATTAGGTCTTAGACATCCCAGATTACAGTGACCTCAGGAGCCTGGTTATGGCTGTACGTCTTGGCCTAGAATGAAGAAACTGAACATACGATATGTGACACACAAAGAAGAGCACGGAGAACCGGATAGAGGGCTGTGAACAACATAGGTGGCCAGACAGATGTGTTATGAGGTAACAGTTTTATTTAGCTTTAGAATTTTTTAGTCACCCTCTATGGTTGCCATTTTGCTGAATTCGACATGAGCGAACTACAAAAATGTCCATATTCTGGAAAATACAGACTTTTGAAAAATCTAATCAAATTCAATTTCCTGCAAATAAATGTGGCCATCTCTAATAATTACAAATACTTTATTTTGGGACTTGCAATAAACAAAAACATTCTTAAGAAACACTAGCGCATTGCCTACTTCTGGCTATTTTCCCACCTAAAATCCAATATGAAGATTCCTGTTGGCTAAAATCATCAGCAGGTTTAGGGGATTATTATTATTATTATTATTATTAATAAGATATTGAGTCTCTTGTTAAACGTGGGTCTACAAAAAATATATTCAAGCACTATCTAGCAAAAAGTGCATAAAGAACATTCATAAAGCCATACGTTATATGGGGAACTTTATTGGCGTTCCTCTTCATACATATTCAGCTAAGATATACTGATTGAAGTGTGCCCAAGATACAGATATTACGGCTATGTACACATGGCATCTTCTAGACCTCGTGTAGTCAGCGGGTTTTCTCATGCAAAACTGCTTCAGGAGAACGCCGGCTGATGCTTTACTGAAGAGGCTTTGTCGGCATCTTTTATTCTATACTGTGAAGTGGAACTGCCAGAAGAATGAGCATGTTACTTCTTTTACCACTTACATTTTTCCAAAATCTAAAGCAATTGAAAAAAAAGTCAGTTTGACATTGCTGTGCTCTATTTTCTTTTCACCGGGCGCTTTTGCTCAATTACTGATTACTCAATTTACTGAATACTGAATTGTTAGATATGTTACTTGCTCATTTCCTAAAATTTTAGAGGTTATTTATTAATGATCAGTTAATAATGATATTAACGATATCGAGAATAAGGATACCTGTACTAGTACACCTGCCTGCAATATTCAAGGCTAAACATCATGTAAAGTTAACCATAGCATCCATAGAAACTCTGAATGTGCTGATTTAAGTGAGAATGATTCAGATATATGTGCATGTTTTCCTCCAAGCTTTCGGAGAAAAGCGTAATTTTCATCCCTGACAAGTAAACATCTATTTAAAGTGTTTGACATCAATCTATCACCTTTTTTGCTATTGAAAAAAACTTGAAAACTCTGCCAATTGAAGTGTACATGTTTACGGGAGGTCAGGTCTGCTGTGATACTAATGGTAAAGAAGACCAGGTGACTCTCATACAATGTCTCTTTAGCAAATACTGCTGATGGACAGTTGTCAACTCATTCATACACAGTATTTTCATCCATGTAACAAGAATGGTCGTACATACCAGTCCCAGGTATGTCGGGCTCCGCTTCCTTCCCTTGGGTCCATTGGCCTCTGTTGTGCTCCACGTTGGGTTTTGCAAGTTGCTCAGAGTGAACCAATGACATAATTTTCCTGGGCCTATTTAAGGCGCATGAAGACAGACGCTTATAGTCCTATGTTTGGAGTGCTCCACCATCTGTGCTTTTTGTGTTTGTACCTGCCGGGTTCCACTTCATCTGTAATGAGATTGCTGTGTGTGCCAAGAACTCACTGCCCATTTACTGTCCTGTTTACTGTGTCAACGCCCGGGGTCAGTGTGCCCACCTAGACCTGAGGCTTAAAGAATCTGCCTCACCTGGTGAGCCTAACAAACGGCACAATATAGAATTCTAAGGAAAGATGCTCCAGAATTATTAAATAAATTTTCAGTGATTTGTAAACATTTTACCACAAGAAGGACATAGGGTAAATATGTAAGACCCCTTTAAACTGCCTCCGCAGGCAGAGTGTTAGGTAGTTCTCACCTCAATATAGGGCAGAGCCTCCACCTGTATCTTGCTGGGATCTGCAATGGGATGCAGGAGGGTCTTCCTCTTCTACAAGGAGTCGGGAATCCTTGTCCACACTCCTTACATGTTCACAAAAGATGAGGTTGGAACAATTAACAAGTTTACTTATGATGTGGGTAAACGGTGAATTTGGTAAGGGGAATAACAAGTAACAGTAAAACAAACAGCATTGCCCTATCTACAAGTACATTAAAGGGAACCTGTCACCCCGTTTTTTCAGATTGAGATAAAAATACTGTTAAATAGGGCCTGCGCTGTGCGTTACAACAGTGTATGTAGTGTACCCTGATTCCCCACCTATGCTGCGAAATACATTACCAAAGTCGCCGTTTTCGCCTGTCAATCAGGCTGGTCAGGTTGGGTGGGCGTGGTCAAATCAGGCTGGTCAGGTCGGGTGGGCGTGGTCACAGCGCTGTTTCTTCCCCAGCTTTACGTTGGTGGCGTAGTGGTGTGCGCATGTCCCAGTGCCGAATCCACTTGTGCACACGTTAAGAAACAGCGCACGATCTGCGCTATTACTGTCTTCGGTGGGGGCAGCCATCTTCCTGGGGCCGCGCGTGCGCAGATGGAGTGCTCTGCTGCACGGGGCTTCAGGAAAATGGCCGCGGGATGCCGCGCGTGCGCAGAAGAGATCGTGGCGGCCATTTTCCTGAAGCCGAGTATGCAAACTCAATCTTACTCAATCTTTGATGTGGCAGTTTTGCAGTTACACAGGGTTCTAGCCTGGAGCTTCAGGATTCAATTAATTAGGGATGGTTCTTCTCTTTTCTGCCAAGCCAGAGCAAGGTGGGATAACCTGGTTAGTCTGTAGTTACGGTGCAGCTCCAAGGCTCACTGTCCTCTCACATGGAGCTGCAGAACAATCAGACCACATATGGTGCTCTCCTTCTGGATCACTGCTGTCTCCACTCAGTGATGGCTGACAGACTTCCTTTTTACTTGCTACTGACTCCTCCTCTCTTCTTCTCCAACTTTCTCAGCCAATCAGTTCTGTCCTCTGCTGCTCCTCCTCTTTCAAGTTCCAAGGCAATGCAGCTAAGGAAGGGGTTAATATCTCTTACTGAGAGACACTGCCTGTTCCTGTCATACTCAGTCTCAGTACACCAGTATCTCCCCACAGGGGTTACAATTAAAATAGGCAAACCTATACTCACCTCTTAAACCTATCATCACTTTATTGACTCTACTCTGCTACTGGTACCTGCCACTCATTGCTTATTTCCTGTAGTGATCACACGCCATCTGTCAATCAAGTGACCCCTTCAGCCAATCATGGAGCAGTGGCGGATTGAATTGGCGAGTGAAGTTCTTTTTATAATATTAAGCCTATTATTATGGCAACATTTGTATTTCTATTAAGCGAAACAGAGGAGTCAGATAAGCTGACATGTTCCATATCAGGTGTAGAATGTAAGACCGCAAGGGCAGGGTCCTCGCCCCTCTGTATCAGTCCGTCATTGTTAGTTTGTTTACTGTAAGTGATATCTGTAACTTTTATGTAACCCCTTCTCATGTAAAGCACCATGGAATCAATGGTGCTATATAAATAAATAATAATAATAAATAATAATATCATATACAAACCATATAACATAGAAACTCTATTATACTAATATATTGATCTCGAATTTTGCTAAGTTTTCTTCCATGCATATTATATTTATAAAAAACACAAGAATCAATAAACTTTTGGCAGGTCCAAAACAACTATTCAAAAAGGATTTCCTCCACAGGGTTCACTAGGGGCAGTGAGGGCTAGCTGTCGTTGAGCGGGGGCGCCATCTCGCTCCTAGGGTGCAAACCTCCGCAGCAAGGTAGGCTAACAGGCCAAAACTAGGGCCAGCACCTTTACTCTTCATCCCCTGCATGCTCCTCCCTGTTTGACAAAAAAAACTTTTTAATAAGGTATCAATAAACTTCTTGTATATAGTAGGTGGGTCCTTTTCGTGTTTATATTATATTTATACCTCTAAAGTTAAAATCCACAAACATATAATTCTACATTTTATATGCCTAGATATGTTTTGTTCCACAACCTTCGATAATGATCCTAACAGACAATGAGATAGAACACTTTTCTTGTTCCATTATGCCTGTAACTTCACTGCTTTTAATGTCTGTTTCTTTTTGACTTTTCCGAGACGTATATCATTTGCTGAAGATGTAAGACTTTTACAGGTCACGCAGAACCACTTATAATTAAAGACAATAAGGTCTACATCAATAGGGTTACAAGATGATGTAGTAAACTGGACAGGCAAGGTACCGACTCAGAAGCCAAGATTTATTCATTTGGCAGCAAGATCCTTTCTTTTCCCAACGAGTTCATTGCAAGAGTCAGAACTGGATGACAGATTTACATGTACATGGTGACCAAGTCTTCGCTAAGCAGATGATAGAAAGACTGATAAAAGGCAGAAAGATCTCGGTGACATTAATAACACAGTACAATTAGGAATTGCTAACTGGATATGGCATTTCTTTTCCTGGATTCAAAGCGTTCAGTGAGGATTTTCTTTGCGGATCATAATTATCACCTCATTGTCTAATGGCTGCTTATGAAGACGAGAACGTGCCAGAGTATATTGAGGCTGGCAAAAAAAAATGAAAAAAAAAAATTATGTTTCTTATTACTAAAGTTCTTTTCCAAACAAAATGTACAGTAGAGCATGAAATTTTTTTTTGCTTGCTGCTACTGGTTATATTAACCCCAGTACATCTAAATGGAAAACTGCTTAAGAATAGGCATCAGTACAAGATTTTTTTTTTTTTGCCAAAATACTGCAAAATAAGGTAAATTTTATAATAAAATATTGTAATGTGGTATTTTTTAAAAATACATAATTTATTAAAATTGCTAAATCCACAAAATCCAGTAATACTTTTGGTCAAGCGGCGTATATTTGAATTTCATCCACACATTTTGGAAAGCATATCCAAGATGATATGACTGCATAATATACAATGAAGAGAATATAGTAGCTCTCCGTAAGGGCCGAGATGTGTGTAAGCATTGAATATAGCAAAATTGAACTAAATGACTGCTATAATTTTTGCAGAATACTATTGGAGGTTTTGACTGCCTCCTTTCCTGACTGGCCGCTCTTCCCATCAGTCTTAATGTTAGAGACTGATTCCCTTTCTGGCCTGCACAAACAACCCATCTACTCGCTTGTCTACTTGAGTGGTGCAAAGCAGTGATGGCATTATATCATCTGTGTTACGCTGATATTTTGGTATTTTATTTTTTTTATTTTGAAATTTTGCTTATGGCCAACTCCCCAGTGCACCCCACCCCATCCCCACCTCTCCCCTCACTATACCACGATATCTAGTAACTGTACACTAACAAGTAATTAATGTCAACCAATGCCAAAACATTATGGAAACACAAAAAAATTAGCTTCATACATAAAATCTAATTTAATATATTTGCTTTCAATTGCTTCACAATACTGCCACAAGTTATATAACCTAATAATTACAGTGGTTTCAAGGCATAACTGGCAAGCTATCTATGGCACCATATGGCAAATGGTTCAGGTAGAACTGTGTAACTAGGATGAGAAATACTGTTGATGTGGTGTGCTGATATGTTGGCTTATTCTAAGACATCATGGCAATTGACCCTGTATTGTGGCACCATATTCTCATTTAGAAATAATACACAAGGGGGGGAGAATGGGTGCCTGATAGGTACAGGCTTGGACTGGCCCACAGGAAAACAGGAGAATCCTCTGCTGGGCCCCGGAGCAAGAGTGGGCCACCACCCCTTTATATGAACAGTACTTGGCACCCTATTCTTGAATCACTATGTACTGACAAAGGCAGCATATCATTCACTTAATCTAATCAGTTCATATAAATTTGTAACCGAGGATAGTGTCATATTTGCATGTAGATGAAAAGTGGGCCCTTGGAGTTGGTTACTGGTGGGCCCTTGGCACACCTGTCCGACACAGGATAGGTAGTGTAGAATGTGATCCCTAATGGGGACAGTAATGATAATTTCTGCAATGTCTGTAAAGCGCTGTGGCATAATGCACTAATAGTGTATGCAACTGTGAAAGATAAACGCTATAGCTTTTAATAAAATTAGGCCGGTGTCCCACTTGTAACTGCAATGCGAGAAACTCGCGCGAGTCTCTCGCCTCCATTCCCGGTACTGTCGCCAGCACTTGGTACCATAGTGTGCGGCTGCATGTATTTCTATGCAGCAGAACGCTCCGGTCCGAACTGCCGGCCGCAGTGCCGGGTATTGAGGCAAGAGACTAGCGCAAGTTTCTCGCATTGCAGTTACAAGTGGGACATCGGCCTTAGAGCGTCATCATGATACATTTTGGACCCATAAAAGGTTATATATTTTTTACAATGATCCGTAATATTTATCATGCATATTCCCTTATAATTAATTTGTCCCAAATCTGAAAAACAATGCAGGACATTTATTAAGTGATGGGTCAGAATGATATTAGAAACTTGCAAATAGAGTACAATATATATGTTTGTTTTATCTAATATTTTTGCCACTTTTTTATTCCTACCTTGGCAGATAAAAAATCGTTAGAAAAATTTACACGGTTAAAATGCAGTCATAAAAGGAAAGAATTAAAACAAATGTTTGTTTTGATCCATAAAAATAGGTATCACAAGTCATAAAAAGGCAAAAGAGGGAATTTATGATTTCCTTCAGGACAGTTATGAATTTGTCACATGGTCACCTTGCCTTTTGTACCGATCTCAATACTTTTCTAAAGTGAGCGCTGCTAAGCATTACCATGGCTAATGCACACGAACAAATTTACTATAAAGCACACCAAGAAGCAGCTTACATTGTAGCTTATATCATTTTTTTTTTCATTTTCTAATTTTATACAATTGAGATAAAATATATACTGTAGCTTGAAAAAAAAACGAAATAAAAAAACAAACCATATCACTATGAAAAATCTTTAGACGGATATAGGAGTAAAAAGACCTTGGTTTGTGCAGTTTATTTAATGTTATCATGACACAATCTGGCTGTTCCTGTCTAAACTAAATCCCAAACTGTACCGAAGGCAAACCGCACAATCAGCAGTCTCTAATTTTCAAGGACAGTCTGACTTTTTGATAAAAAATTCCCTTTGTTCTCATTGCAGGCATAGAGTGTGTTGTTTCGCACTTGCTCTAGGGTTCTGAAAATTTGTGTTGGGTAGTAAAGTAATAATTAAAACAATTAGCATCTTCATACTTAACATTCCTTCACGCAGAATAAATCAATACCATAAGATAAAAAGAAAAGTCTGCAATATCTGTAATGAAATTTATTACATTATATAAAATATTATCTGCAAAATAAAGTCTACATTTTACATCTGTGGACTCTTACTGTACATTGCCCTGTATAAAAAAAATCTTAGGTTTCTCATATCCCTGTTACTCTTTTTTTAACCCCATCCTTCACTATTAATTTCTTGTCCTGATTCAGTAAAACTGACTACTGCTGTTTGTCAAATGGTAAAACTGTCAGTGCACCAACCTCTCTATGGTGCCCTAAAAGGCATGGGGTTAAGAAATTTAGAGCCTCGCACTGTTAAAGACAATGCAAGGGAGAGTTTATACAGTATCTGACATATTTTATTAAGTTATAAGACACAATGTAATTTAATCTGGCCCTCAGGTAGATTTTCAGTAGACCTCAGTGTTTGGGACCCCGGCCGTTTTTCTGGCTTTTGGCCTTTTAATCTTTCTGTAGAGCATTGTGTGAGGCATGCACACGCAATCCTGGATTACATCCAATGATAGACACTGGGTTAGCGTGCTCTTTGCTCTGACCTATAAGATGTTTGCAACAGTTGCAGCGTCTCCTTTGTTATGTATTCAACAGGCTCAGTGTTTTCAGTGGGATTTATGCAGCAGTCTCAGTGTCTCCTTTGTGATGTATACAGCCATCTCACTATCTCATATTTGTTGTATATACAGAAGACTCATTGTCTTCTATGTGATGTATCTAAACAGCAGTCTCAGTGTATCCTATGTGATGTAGACAGCATTAACACTGCCTCCTATGTGATGTGTATATACAGCAGCCTCAGTGTCTACTATGTGGTGTATACAGCAAAGCCTCAGTGTCCCCTATGTGATACATGCAGCAGTATCAGTATATCCCATATGATGTATGCACTGCCATCTCAGTTTCTCCTATGTGATGTATACAGCAGTCTCAGTGACTCTTAAGTGATGTATACAGCAGTAGCACTGTGTCTAAAGTGATGCATAAGGAAGTCTAAGTGTATCCTATATGACTATATTTTATGCTGTTTGTATAGTACCATCATATTACATAACACTTTACAGAGATTATCATCGCTGTCCCCCATTGGAGCTCACAATCTAAATTCTCTATGTCTTTGGAGTGTGAGAGAAAAATGTTAATTACTTACTGGTAATTTGATTTTCCAAATCCATGACAGAACCTATACACGATAGATGGTCCCAGCCAATTGTGGCTGTCAACATCCCTAGAAGGGTACATGGCTTCTCTTATCGAGATGGACCGGCCCGATTGTGTTTGTTTTATATTTTGTTTTATGGCTTAGATTTTCCTGTCCGGAAGGACACAAACTTGTTTGATTGAGTCCAGCTGAATTCCCAGGAATTCCTGTATCTGAACTGGAATCATTTTTGATTTTTTTAAATATATTAACCATCCTGTTGGACATCCATTGGACAGTAGCTTCCGTACTTTTGTGACTGCCTCTATGCAGGCTTCCTGGCTGTCTGCTATAAGGAGAAAATTGGGTATTAATAAGATGTTTTCCTTCCTTACTAACGATGCTATCTCTGAGATTATTTTTGTAAAAATTCAGGGGGCCACCGATACCCCGAAAGGGAGACATTGGTACTGTAGATGAGTGGGGGTTTGATTTATTTCTACTACCAGTCTTAAAAATTGTGGATGTTCTACACAAATGGGAAACATGATAGTAGGCATCTGTGAGGTCTATCACTGCCATGTAACAGCCTGGATATAGCAGTTTTACTGTACTTTTTAACGTCTCCATTTTGAATTTTTCTACTCGGATATATTGATTTAGGGATTTTAAGTTGAGGATAGTTCTTAGTGAACCATCCGGCTTTGGTATGAGGAACAGGGTACAGTAAAACCCTTTCCCTATCTCTTGTGCAGGTACTTGGTTTTCCATGAGGAGATGAACTTCCCTTTCTAATGTCACCTGGTTTCTTTTTGCCACATGGGTGATTTTTACTCGATGAGGAGGGAGGGAGGTAAAGTTTAGCCGTAGGCCTTCGGAAAATAGGGTGATTACCCATTGTGAAGTTTGTAATTTTTCCCACTGGTGGACAAAGAACCAAAGCCTCGCCCCCACCCGGATGTCGGCGTCATTGTTGTTTGAGGTCTGGTTTTTGAGAAGGCTTATTAAAAAGCTCCCATGTCCTCAAATGGAAGTGTTATGCCTTTGGAGGTACTCGCAATTGTGGAGTCAAGTTTAGGTGCTTTTTCCCATTTGTCACAAATTTCTTCATCAAACGGATATTTTCGCTTAAGGGCCTGAGGGACTGACATTTTTTTATTTGTTTTTTTCACTCTCTTTTAATTAGATTTAATATATTCTCATGGAAAGGAAAAACTCTCTGTTTTTCCCCTCTAGATTACTAAACATAGAATCTTGGGTTGATTTATGTTCTTTTGGTGTTTTGACCCCCAAAGTCGATCTAACTAGTTTAAGTAGTTTCCCAACGTCTTCAGATAATACATACGACTGACCACACTCTTCGTCTGAGCCATTACCAGGTGGTAATTCCCCTGGTTCACCTTCTGATTCCACATCAGAGGTTTGGGCAGGTCTAGGGGGTGGATTTTCAGAGCTATGTAACCCATGCTGTTTCATCTGCTCCTTTACTGTGATTTTAACTTCATCCCTAACGATAGCCTTTATGTTTTGGAGTAATGATGAGGACTCCTTGGCCACAGTTTTAGCTATACACAGCCGGCAAATCCGCTTCTTATAAGTTCTAGGGAGAGCTTTATCACAGATTGCACACACTTTATTTTTCTGTTTGGCTGTAGCTTTCTTTCCCTGCATAATATGATAAAGATAGACACTGTTACTGATGTGTTTTTGCCTTACAAAGGCACTCACCCACCTGAACCTCAGTACCATGGGAGTCTGTGGGATGTCCACGGAACCGGCGATTCCACAGTCGGGTCCGCCATTGTCAGAGAAGCTAATACCACCATTACTTGTGCTGTGCTTCTTTAAGTAGTATAGGGTGAGAGCGGAGTGAGCGTCCCTGAACATTCTCCCTCTGGGAGTGTCAGCACACTGCTCCCCCCGGCGTGCGACGTCACTTCCGGTCTGAACCGGAAGTCGTCCCATTCACCTCAGCAAGAGCTTAGTGATGGGCACGCCCCCTACCCCAGCCCAGCCTCCGGCCAGGAGCGGACACCGTGGATCCTGCAGTGGGACAATGCCATCAGACACAGCCATTGCGCCCCGTGAGTAGTGTGCGCGCGTATGCCTCCAGCTGCTCCCACCATGGACCTCGGTCTCCAGACTGGTGGTGCCAGAGAGAGAGATCCCTCCGGATCGGCGTCGCAGGCTCCCTGCAGGAACAGGAAGCCATACTGAGGAGAGAGGTACCACCCCCTTCTTTTATCTCCTCTGCAGGTTTCATGTTCCTGGGGGCTGGGACCATCTCTTGTGTTTAGGTGCTGTCATGGGGAAGGGAAAATCTGAAGTACCCAGAAAAACCCTCACAAACACAGGGAGAACCAAGAAACTCCTTGTTTAAGTTGTTTTGGGTGGGATTTGGTGTCTTCTACATAATGTGTATATACAGCAGTCTCAGTGTCTCCTGAGTGATGTATATACAGCAGTCTCAGTGTATCCTATGTGATATATACAGCAGTAGCAGTTTCATATGTGATGTGTATATACAGAAGAGTTGCAGTGTCTCATATTCTGTATACAGTAGAGTCTCGATGTCTCTTATATGATGAATATACAGCATTCTCAGTACATATGTGATGAATACATTAGTCTCAGTATATTCTACGTGATGTATACAGCAGTCACAGTGTCTCCTTTGTGATGTGTTTTCATTGCAGTCTCTGTGTCCCATATACGATGTATGCAGCAGTGTATACTTAGTGATGTATATACAGTAGTTTCAGTGTATTCTACAGTATGTGATCTATGCAGCAGTTCTAGTGTTTTCTATATGATGTAAACAAAGCAGTCTCAGTGTATCCTATGTGATGTACTCAACAGTCTTAGAGTATTCTTTGTGATGTGTACCTGTCAAAAACTGAACGCCTCTTGTTTCCTCCCTCTACTAACCTACCTTTGCCTGACATTGCCATCTCCGTGTATGGTTCCACCATTACTCCCAAGCAACATGCCCGCTGCCTTGGGGTCATACTTGATTCCGAGCTTTCATTCACCCCCCCACATACGCTCACTGGCTCGCTCTTCTTATCTGCACCTCAAAAACATTTCTAGAATTCGCCCTTTTCTTACTTTCGACTCTGCAAAACCTCTTACTGTTTCACTTATTCAATCTCATCTGGACTATTGTAACTCTCTACTAATCGGCCTCCCTCTTACCAAACTCTCCCCGCTCCAATCTGTCCTGAATGCTGCAGCCAGGATCATATTCCTCACCAATCGTTATACTGATGCCTCTACCCTGTGCCAGTCATTACACTGGTTACCCATCCACTCCAGAATCCAGTACAAAACTATTACTCTCATCCATAAAGCTCACCATGGCTCAGCACCACCCATCTCCTCCCTGGTCTCTGTCTACCACCCTACCCGTGCCCTCCGTTCTGCTAATAGCCTGAGGTTAACATCCTCATTAATCAGAACCTCCCACTCCGGTCTCCAAGACTTTTCACGTCCTGCACCAATTCTTTGGAATGCACTTCCCACGTTAATATGATTAATCCCCAATCCCCACAGCTTTAAGTGTGTCCTAAAAATGCATTTGTTCAGACTGGCCTACCACCTCAACGCATTAACCTAATTATCCCTGTGTGGCCCATTCAAAAAACTTCAACAATAATCAGGATCCTCGCATCATGTTCTCATACGCTTTTTGCATTTAATCGCCCTCTGTTTCTGTACTGTTACATATTTAGGCTGTTAACTGGTTCATGCAGCTTTATATGAACACCCGATTCTTACACTATGGCTGATCTGAAAAACGAAAGCAATTGTTGCCATCCACCTCTCGTGTCTCTCCTTTTCCTCATAGTCTGTAAGCTTGTGAGCAGGGCCCTCATTCCTATTGGCATCTGTTTTGATCTGTGTTTATTGTTATGCTGTAACATCTATTGTCTGTACAAATCCCCTCTATAATTGAAAAGCGGTGCGGAATATATTGGCGCTATGTAAATAAAATGATTATTATTATTATGTGTATACGGCAGTCTCAGTGTCTAATATCCATCCACCACATATTTCAGTGATGGAGATGTGCTGTGCAGCTCTGTAACTGAGCAGGTCCAGCCAACACTAACACTGGGGACAGCTAATCAGCAGGAGTGTGAGAGTGCTGGGTTGCATCAGACATTGATGAACCAACCTAAGGATAGGTCGTCAATATCTGACCAGTGGGGTTGCGAAGCTCGGCACCCCCACCGATCATCTGCTCCCGGTGTCGGGGGCATCTGGAACTGCTCAGTTATGGAGCTGCACAGTACAGTGTGACTGAATAGTGGCCGTATCAGGGCACATCCACAACCCATTCAAATCAATAGGGTGTGGATGTGCATTACTCAGCCACAGCCACTATTCCATTGACGGAGCTGTATTATGCAGCTCCATAACTGAACAGATCCAGCCACCGCTGACACTGGGAACATCTGATTGGTGGAGTGCTGGTTTGCACCCCCACCAAATAGACATTTATGACCTATCCTAGTGATTGACCATCAATGTAAAAGTCCTGGAAAACCCCTTTAACTTATCAAAAACACAGAGCTTCTGGACCAAGATTGAGCATAAAAGCATGCTATGAATTTACAGATTTATTCATTTTTTTGTTTGAGATACTTTTTCATATTTCATCTTTACTATATTCTGAAGTTATATCTACGGTTATTTATATTATTCTATCTATATCTGTATATGAATTATAGATTAAATGTATTATAAAATGTTCCTTGCATAATATTGTAGAACTATTAACAGACTAGGGTAATAGACATGACGTACACATACAATACATCAGCGATAACAAGAAAATTTGAACCAGATGATAGAACCGGAGAGCTTAGCTAATCCATATGCCATAGAAAGGGTATTCAACATCCTTGAAGAAATGGCTAATTGAGTTGAAGGCCACAATTCTAGACATTACCAGTTATCACACTAGTTCTACTCTAAAGTCGAGCTTTAAAAGTAAAATACCAACTGTCTTTTGAAATGCCATGAATCCCTATAGTCCTGTTACAGAGTTCTAAATTCCAAGTACTGTAGCTCTGCATCTACATGCAAAGGACAAAGGGTCAAAGACATACTTTCTCCTTATTTAAGAGTCTTTTTTCATTTTATTACAAGACTCTAGGGAATGATATCTATTACCAATCAAAGTCTTATCATTTCAGCAGAAAGAACTCCAAAAATTAACTGTATTATTATCACATCCAATGAGTGACTGTGTTATGTTTTTGAAAAGTAATAAAGATAATTGGCAACAAATTTTTGTCATAATTATTTTATAAATTTTTATACATGTATTGTGTATTTAAGAAATAAGGTTGTGTGCATGTCAAAATTAACATGTGTTAGTAAAAAACATAGACAGTTACATATTGGTTAAAAAACTCCACATTACTATTTTAAGAAATTGAATAATCCCAGAAAAGTCATTTGGAATTCAAAGGGTCGTTTAAGATACAACATGTCAATATGTTATGATTTGTTTAAACGTGCTTTTAATATATGAAGTCATGGCTGTCTACATCTCTTTACGTCATGTGAAATTTAAAGAGCAAGCATAGCATGCTACTTTATTCAATTTTCTTAAATGTAAAAAATATTTAAAAGAATCAAAGAAAACAACTTACGAGAAAGTCCTTAAAAAAGAGATGCTATACACTATCTACAAGTGCATTTTACCTGCGGATTTTTCAAAAAAAGTGCGGAAAAATCCGCACACAAATCCACAACTTGAGCACATAGCCTAAATCTTTTCAAATTAGAATTTGTCAGGTTCAATTAATTTTCCCTCAAAATTTGATTCTCAGTTTATTAATTCAAAGAGAATCACAATCACAGTGCTGCAAAACCTCCATCTGTCCTGAAAAGACTCTGATGTGGCAACGGTGCCTAGGAGTGGCACAGTTAAATATCTACTTGTTTCATTCTTTTTAACAAGACTCAAATACCATTCAAAATGACATAAGTAATGCTAGGCAAGTGTACAGTACATCCAAAACCCAGCACCTGCAACAGAGCACTGTATTATTACATCATGTACAAATATAACATTTGACTAGTAAACAAATGTGTGAAACAAACAATAGCTTGGGACATGCACACTTTGTCAGGTAGACAGTCACAGTTAAATGTTTGGATTTTGGTGAATTTTCTTTTGAATGTTTAAAACCAATGTTTTCTCTCTCCACTGAAAGGATTGCAAAGGAAATACAAAGACTCAGTGCACTTGCTTGGGACAAGCAAGTACACTTTCCCTGATATTGATTTTAGATTTTTTTTATATAAAGAATATTTTCTTGACTTGCTGCTGCTTTCTAGTGCATTAAAAATTAGAAAAAAATGTGTAATAGTAATTAAAAGGCTGGAGGACAGATTCTAGCTTTACCATAACACTGATCAAGCAGAGTCTGATACTGCCACTGGCATCTCTTCTATCTCTCAATTCCCTTATCAATTGAATATCTGTATTATTTGCAGACTAGTAATCTAATTTACTTCTGTTCTTTAGTTGTTCAACACATTACTGCCTGGGATATCTGTCCAATGTTTTTAGGTTTACTCTCCCTACCCCTATTGCTGAGCAGTAACCTCTGACTTTTTTTCTCTGTTTACTGTTTGAATTTGCCAGTGCCTCATAGCTTGATGTCAACTAGTAATCCTTGATTTGCCTTTGTCTGTATAGATTTACCTAGGCATGAAATATTTGGATTTTTAATGCAGTTTCTTTCACTCAATCAATTAGATCCATACTCTGTTTTAAAAAGGAGCAAAAACTTTGAAACATTACTGTCAACAGATAGGTTAAGGGAGATGTTCAGTAGATGTACCGGCTAAACCGGCTGAATAAGATTAAAATAGATACATTTTCGGGTCCAGATGGCATACACCCACGAGTACTAAGAGAACTAAGAAATATAATAGACAAGCCATTATTTCTTATATCTATATATATAATTGTCTAAGGGTTTTTCCGTCTGTCTGTCTGTCTGTCTGTCTGTCCAGGAAATCCCGCGTCTCTGATTGGTCGAGGCCGCCAGGCCTCGACCAATCAGCGACGGGCACAGCGACAATGATGTCATAAAGGACGTAGACATCCCGCGTCTCTGATTGGTCGAGGCTGCCAGGCCTCGACCAATCAGCAACGGGCACAGCGACGATGATGTCATAAAGGACGTAGAGCCTGGCGGCCTCGACCAATCAGCGACGGGCACAGTATCGACGTAGATGTCATAATGGTTGCCATGGCGACGATGATGTCATAAAGGTTGCCTCGACCAATCAGCGACGGGCACAGTCTGCCGCGAATTCTGGAATCATCATTGTCCATATACTACGGGGACATGCATATTCTAGAATACCCGATGCGTTAGAATCGGGCCACAATCTAGTTTCTTATATTTTGGGATGGGGTTTCTTTCACAGGACTGGCGCATAGCAAATGTGGTACCAATATTCAAAAATGGATCTAAAAGTGAACCTGGAAATTGTAGGCCAGTAAGTCTAACCTCTATTGTTGGTAAAATATTTGAAGGGTTTCTGAGGGATGTTATTCTGGATTTTCTCAATGAGAATAACTGTTTAACTCCACCTGAACCTGGGTTTATGAGGAATCACTCCTGTCAAACCAATCTAATCAGTTTTTATGAAGAGGTAAGCTATAGACTGGACCAAGGTGAGTCATTGGACGTGGTATATCTTGATTTTTCCAAAGCGCTTGATACCGTGCCACACAAGAGGTTGGTACAAAAAATGAGAATGCTGGGTCTGGGGAAAATTTGTGTAAATGGGTAAGTAACTGGCTTAGTGATAGAAAGCAGGGGGTGGTTATAAATGGTATATTCTCTAACTGGGTCGCTGTGACCAGTGGGGTACCGCAGGGGTTGGTGTTGGGATCTATTTTCTTCAGCATATTTATTAATGATTTGGCAGAAGGTTTACACAGTAAAATATCGATATTTGCAGATGATACAAAACTATGTAAACCAGTCAATACAAGAGAAGATAGTATTCTACAAACCTACTTCTCGTCTCTCATATCCTCCCTGTCTCACAACCCTAAACAGTTATTCAACACCTTCAACTCTCTCCTCTGTCCCCCAGCACCTGCTCCCTCCCCACTCATCTCAGCTGAAGACTTTGTCTCATTTTTCAAGCAGAAAATTGAGAACATCAGAGACAGTTTTAGTCGACAACCCCCAGAGCCCTTCCTCCCAACTACCCAGCCCTCCACCTCCAAAACCAACTTCTCCACCATTACAGAAGATCGACTCTCCACTAGTGTTGAGCGATACTTTCCGATATTTGAAAGTATCGGTATCGGATGGTATCGGCCGATACCGGCAAAATATCGGATCTCGCCGAGTTCCGATACCAATACAAGTCAATGGGACACAAATATCGGAAGGTATTCCTCGATGGTTCCCAGGGTCTGAAGGAGAGGAAACTCTCCTTCAGGCCCTGGGATCCATATTAATGTAAAAAATAAAGAATAAAAATAAAAAATATGGCTATACTCACCCCTCCGAAGAACCCTGGCTGTCACCGCTGCAAGCGTCCGCCTCCGTCCTTAAGAATGCTGTGAGTGAAGGACCTTCGATGACATCACGATCACCTGACCGCTCACGTGACCGTTTACCTGACCGCGACGTCATCGAAGGTACTTCACTCACTGCATTCTCAGGAACGGAGGTGGACGCTCGCAGCGGTGACAGCCAGGGTTCTTCGGAGGGGTGAGTATAGCCATATTTTTTATTTTTATTCTTTATTTTTTACATTAATATGGATCCCAGGGCCTGAAGGAGAGTTTCCTCTCCTCCAGACCCTTGGAACCATACGCAGTGCACTGTTATGACCTGGTGGTTAGGACAATAATGGACCTGGTGGTTAAGAGCACACGGAAAGTCCTGATAGTTACAAATAATACAGGACGAGCTCTTAGACGTGGGAACTCTGCTGACCGCAATCCCTAATCCTATCACACACACTAGAAATAGCCGTGGATTGCTCCTGACGCTCCCTATGCAACTCGACACAGCCTAAGGAACTAGCTAGCCCTGAAGATAGAAAAATAAAGCCTACCTTGCCTCAGAGAAATTCCCCAAAGGAAAAGGCAGCCCCCCACATATAATGACTGTGAATAAAGATGAAAATACAAACACAGAGATGAAGTAGATTTAGCAAAGTGAGGCCCGACTTACTGAACAGACCGAGGATAGGAAAGGTAACTTTGCAGTCAGCACAAAAAACTACAAAAAGACCACGCAGAGGGCGCAAAAAGACCCTCCGCACCGACTCACGGTGCAGAGGCGCTCCCTCTGCGTCCCAGAGCTTCCAGCAAGCAAGACAAAAATCAAAATAGCAAGCTGGACAGAAAAATAGCAAACTACAGAAAAACAAGCAGGAACTTAGCTTCTGCTGGGAAGGCAGGTCACAAGAACGATCCAGGAGTGAACTAGACCAATACTGGAACATTGACAGGTGGCATGGAGCAATGATCTAAGTGGAGTTAAATAGAGCAGTCAGCTAACGAATTAACCTCGTCACCTGTGGAAGGAAACTCAGAAGCCGCAGCCCCACTCACAACCAACAGAGGAAGCCCATGGACAGAACCAGCTGAAGTACCATTCATGACCACAGGAGGGAGCTTGACAACAGAATTCACAACAGTGCACACTCAGATACCGATTTCCGATATCACAAAAATATCGGATCTCGGTATCGGAATTCCGATACAGCAAATATCGGCCGATACCCGATACTTGCAGTATCAGAATGCTCAACACTACTCTCCACTCTACTCTCAAGATTGCATATCACCACCTGTGCACTTGACCTGATTCCTTCCCACTTCATCCCAAACCTCACCACAGTCTTCATCCCAACTCTAACCCATCTCTCCAACCTATCACTAACAACTGGCGTTTTCCCCTCAAGCTTTAAACATGCCTCAATCACACCTATCCTCAAAAAGCCCTATCTTGACCCATCCTCTGTATCTAGCTATCACCCTATATCACTTCTCCCCTATGCCTCAAAACTACTGGAACAACACGTCCATCTTGAACTGTCCTCCCATCTATCTTCCTGCTCCCTCTTTGACCTCTTACAATCAGGCTTCCGATCACACCACTCCACTGAAACTGCCCTAACTAAGGTCAACAATGACCTATTAACCACCAAGAGCAAGCGACACTACTCTATCCTCCTCCTCCTGGACCTGTCCTCTGCCTTTGACAGAGTAGACCATTCCTTATTACTACAGACCCTCTCATCCCTTGGCATCACAGACTTAGCCCTATCCTGGATCTCGTCATACCTAACTGACTGAACATTCAGCGTCTCCCATTCACACACCACCTCCTCACCTCACCCCCTATCTGTCGGAGTCCCACAAGGTTCAGTTCTAGGGCCCCTGCTCTTCTCCATTTACACTTTTGGCCTGGGAAAGCTCATAGAATCTCACGGTTTTCAGTATCATCTCTATGCTGCTGACACACAGATCTACATCTTTGGACCAGATATCACCACCCTACTAACCAGAATCCCTCAATCTCTATCCGCTATTTTATCCTATTTCTCCGCTAGATTTCTAAAACTTAACGTGGACAAAACAGAATTCATTGTCTTTCCCCATCTCACGCGACCCCCCCCAATGAACCTATCCATTACAGTAAACGGCTGCCCAGTCTCCCCAGTCCCACAAGCTCGCTGCCTCGTGGTAATCCTTGACACTGATCTCTCCTTCAAACCGCATATCCAAGCCCTTTCCATTTCCTGCTGCCTTCAACTCAAAAATATTTCATGGTTCCGTACATTCCTAAACCAAGAATCTGCAAAAACACTAGTCCATGCCCTCATCATCTCCCGCCTCGACTACCTTAACCTCCTCCTCTGTGGCCTCCCCTCTAACACTCTCGCACCCTTCAATCTATTCTAAATTCAGCTGCCCGATTAATCCACCTGTCCCCCCGCTATTCACTGGCCTCTCCCCTCTGTCAATCCCTTCACTGGCTCCCCATTACCCAGAGTCTCCAGTATAAAAGCCTAATCATGACATACAAGGCCATCTTCAACCTGTCTCCTCCATACATCTGTGACCTCGTCTCCCAGTACTTTCCTACATGCAACCTCCGATCCTCACAAGATCTCCTTCTCTACTCCCCTCTTATCTCCTCTTCCCACAATCGCATACAAGATTTCTCTCGCGCATCACCCCCACTCTGGAACTCTCTACCACAACATATCAGACTTTCACCTACCATCGAAACCTTCAAAAAGAACCTGAAGACCTACCTCTTCCGGCAAGCCTACAACCTGCAGTAACCACCGATTGACCAAACCGCTGAATGACCAGCTCTACCCTCACCTACTGTATCCTCACCCATCCCTTGCAGATTGTGAGCCCTCACGGGCAGGGTCCTCTCTCCTCCTGTACCAGCTGTGACTTTTATTGTTCAAGATTATTGTACTTGTTTTTATTATGTATACCCCTCCTCACATGTAAAGCGCCATGGAATAAATAGCGCTATAATAATAAATAATAATAATAATAATATTCTGCTGTAGATGGATCTGGATAAGTTGGAAACTGGGGCCGAAAGGTGACAGATCCGGTTTAACAATGATAAATGTAAGGTTATACACATGGGAAAAAAGAATCAAAATCACCATTACACACTGAACGGGATACCACTGGGTAAATCTGACATGAAGAAGGACTTGGGGATCCTAGTTAATGATAAACTTACCTGGAGCAGCCAGTGCCAGGCAGCGGCTGCCAAGGCAAACAGGATCATGGGATGTATTAAAAGAGGTCTGGATACACATGATGAGAGCATTATACTGCCTCTGTACAAATCCCTGGTTAGACAGCACATGGAGTACTGTGTACAGTTTTGGGCACTGGTGCTCAGGAAGGATACAATGGAACTAGAGCAAGTATAAATGAGGGCAGCAAAATTAATAAAGGGGATGGAGAAACTACAATACCCAGAGAGATTAGCAAAAATAGGATTATTAGTCTAGAAAAAAGACGACTGAGGGGCGATCTAATAACCATGTATAAGCATATAAGGGGACAATACAAATATCTCTCCAAGGATCTGTTTATACCAAGGAAGGTGACGGTCACAAGGGGGCATTCTCTGCGTCTGGAGGAGATAAGGTTTTCCCACCAACATAGAAGAGGATACTTTACTGTCAGGGCATTGAGAATCTGGGATTCCTTGCCTGAGGAGGTGGTGATGGCGAACTCAGTCGAGGGGTCCAAGAGAGGCCTGGATGTCTTCCTGGAGCAGAACAATATTGTATCATACAATTATTAGGTTCTGTAGAAGGACGTAGATCTGGGGATTTATTATGATGGAATATAGGCTGAACTGGATGGACAAATGTCTTTTTTAGCCTTGCTAACTATGTTACTATGTACAGTAGATGTGATTGTAAAGTCACACTAGACATGAGATAAATGGTGCAGATTGATCTCAAAGCAGATATTCATCAGGAAATAAAGAAAACAAATGATCTTCTTTACTGTAGAAAAAAGTCTCAAGATACAACATTTTTGGGGGTAGTAGGTCCCTTATATCAAGTAAACAGAGACATGCAGGACCACTAGGTGTCAAGCAATTAGTGACACCAACCAAATCAATATTTGGTGTAACCGCCCTTTGCCTTCAAAATACATGTACATTCCATTTTTTGAAGGATCTAGCCAGGAAAGTAGTTGAAAAATGATCTTAGAGAACTAACCACAGATCTTCTGTGGATCTAGTCTTGCACAAATCCATCTCTCTTCGTGTAATCCCACATGGACATGTTAATGTTGAGATCAGGGCTCTCTTGGGTTCATATCACTTCCAGGACTCCTTGTTCTTATTACACTGAAAATAGTTCTTAATGACATTGGCTGTAGGTTTGGGGTCATTGTCCTGCTGTAGAGAAATCCTAAAATCAAACCCCTCTCTGATGATATTGTATGATGGTGTGGTAGAACGGCTCACTCGCCTGGACACAGAGGTATAACCGGAACACTGTCTCTTTAAGAAAAAGCTTGGATTATTGTAGACAGCGTAAACCAAGCTTGGGAACGTAAGCACAGCCCTCTGGGAAAAACAGAAAAACAAAGAAAAAAACAGTCCTTTTCCTAGTGGGGGTCAGCACGCTCACAGGCAGCAATGCCCATTGTTTAGGTTTAGCACACACTTTCCTGGAGCGCTCTCTCTCCAGGCACATACTGAACAGTGAAAGCTCTGGCCTTCAGTCATTTAAGCCCACACTTTGTGACTCCTCCATCATGTGACTGCAGGTGGAGATACGGTAAACCCCCTCTCACCCACTCTATGGAGGTCCACTAAAACCAGCCCATAACATAACTCTCATTTAATTCTCTCAACACGTAGTGTGCTGATGGAACCTACTCTGGTTTTACATCACTGACACGATCATGCGCAGTGACACGTATCTCTCCTCCATCACTTTACCAGTGACTGTCACAATGGATAAATATCTGCCTGTATTTCTCAGTATTAAGAACATCAAGAATTGGGGAATCTTGATGATGTTAGATGCAGTGGTCAGCCATGGAAACCTCCTGCAGCAGATGAAAAGCACATCATGCTTATTTCCCTTTGAAACTGGAATGTCCCCCAGCGCCATCAGCTAAGAACTGGCAGCAACCAACACATCCAAGATACACCCACCTATTGTTTGTAATAGGTGCGGCCAGGGGTGAACTTCATGGAAGTATTGCGGCCAAAAACAATAACTTTGACATCTATAAAAATACAAGAACTGAGGTGCACAAATATAGCAGCAGGAGCTCTGGACTGATGAGTCAAAATTTGAAATATTTGGCTGTAACAGAAGGCAGTTTGTCACCGAAGGGCTATAGTGTGGTGCAATAATGAGTCTGCAGGCAACAGTGAGACGCAATAGAGGTTGCTTGCAAGTTTGTGGCTATATATCAGCAAATCAAGTTGGAAATTAGGTCAAGATAAATCGTGTCCTAAGTGATGAGAAATACAGGCAGATACTTATCTGTCTTGCAATACCATCATGGAGGCGTCTTAATTTTGATAATTTGGTGAACTCACACCTTGCTCCTGCCTGTAGCACAGATCATAGTGACAGCCACAGGCAGGAGCCAGCAATGAAACCACCAATTGACACTGAGCTTTGCTAGGCTCCAGCAGTGTCACTGCAGAGATACAGTGCTGCTGATGATTATTTTCAGGCATCACTGTCCAATAATATATGACAATGTTCTCAGTTTGCAAATACTAGGGTGCAATGGGCATGTGCATTGCGCATTTGGCCATGGTGAAGCCCCCTATTTTTGGTAGGGCAACTAATCAACTAATATGTATATCACAGGAATGATTTTTATAGGTGCTAAGTCCCCTATATACCACTACATAAACATAGTGGTTTAATTATATTTTGGAGGTTGCTAATCTTCTGTGTTTTGGAGTGCATCATCTCCTGCCAGCCAACTTTCTACTTTGCGGAGGCAGGCGCTTTTGATTGATTGACAGTTCCGAGCAGTGGCATTGTCTTCTCATCGGCCAAAACTGTGCAATGAGTATGCTGTTACGTGAGGCAGTTTTGCCTCTTCAACATCAGAATCGCAGTGCACACAAGCTCAGTAGAAAAGATCTCGTAAGCACTGTGCATGTTCGATAGTAGCAGTGGTGTATCCCTTAGTCAGCTAGGTACAAACAAAAATTGACTGTTACTGTCACGATATGGTATGAAATATCATATAAATATTTTCTCTTGAAGCAGGCTGGGGGCTAAAAAGCCCCCCCCCCTTCCCTTTCACTCAGCCAAGAGCTGCTTTGCCAATGTACTGGGGGGAGTTTTATGGCCGAAAGGTATTTACGACCAGGTTAGAATCTTCCTCCAGCTGGAACTGGAAATATGGCTCCAAAATTCATGAAAGATTCTTTGTTTGGTTTTTGTACGATATTATGCACAATGTTTACATTAAGAACACGAAAATATATATTCGTATTCCCACTCGGTGTATCTACCCATCCCTTGAAACTCAGGCTTCTAACTCCCTCTGGTAAAGAAGTAGGGATTTCTCTGTAAATATGTATCCCAGATAGGACATACAGGTCCTTCTCAAAAAATTAGCATATAGTGTTAAATTTCATTATTTACCATAATGTAATGATTACAATTAAACTTTCATATATTATAGATTCATTATCCACCAACTGAAATTTTTCAGGTCTTTTATTGTTTTGATACTGATGATTTTGGCATACAACTCCTGATAACCCAAAAAACCTGTCTCAATAAATTAGCATATTTCACACATCCAATCAAATAAAAGTGTTTTTTAATAACAAACAAAAAACCAACAAATAATAATGTTCAGTTATGCACTCAATACTTGGTCGGGAATCCTTTGGCAGAAATGACTGCTTCAATGCGGCGTGGCATGGAGGCAATCAGCCTGTGACACTGCTGAGATGTTATGGAGGCCCAGGATGCTTCAATAGCGGCCTTAAGCTCATCCAGAGTGTTGGGTCTTGCGTCTCTCAACTTTCTCTTCACAATATCCCACAGATTCTCTATGGGGTTCAGGTCAGGAGAGTTGGCAGGCCAATTGAGCACAGTAATACCATGGTCAGTAAACCATTTACCAGTGGTTTTGGCACTGTGAGCAGGTGCCAGGTCGTGCTGAAAAATGAAATCTTCATCTCCATAAAGCATTTCAGCCGATGGAAGCATGAAGTGCTCCAAAATCTCCTGATAGCTAGCTGCATTGACCCTGCCCTTGATGAAACACAGTGGACCAACACCAGCAGCTGACATGGCACCCCACACCATCACTGACTGTCGGTACTTGACACTGGACTTCAGGCATTTTGGCATTTCCTTCTCCCCAGTCTTCCTCCAGACTCTGGCACCTTGATTTCCGAATGACATGCAAAATTTGCTTTCATCAGAAAAAAGTACTTGGGACCACTTAGCAACAGTCCAGTGCTGCTTCTCTGTAGCTCAAAAGTGGCTTTACCTGGGGAATGCGGCACCTGTAGCCCATTTCCTGCACACGCCTGTGCACGGTGGCTCTGGATGTTTCCACACCAGACTCAGTCCACTGCTTCCTCAGGTTCCCCAAGGTCTGGAATCGGTCCTTCTCCACAATCTTCCTCAGGGTCCGGTCTCCTCTTCTCGTTGTACAGCGTTTTCTGCCACATTGTTTCCTTCCAACAGACTTACCATTGAGGTGCCTTGATACAGCACTCTGGGAACAGCCTATTTGTTGAGAAATTTCTTTCTGGGTCTTACCCTCTTGCTTGAGGGTGTCAATGATGGCCTTCTTGACATCTGTCAGGTCGCTAGTCTTACCCATGATGGGGGTTTTGAGTAATGAACCAGGCAGGGAGTTTATAAAAGCCTCAGGTATCTTTTGCATGTGTTTAGAGTTAATTAGTTGATTCAGAAGATTAGGGTAATAGGTTGTTTAGAGAACCTTTTCTTGATATGCTAATTTATTGAGACAGGTTTTTTGGGTTATCAGGAGTTGTATGCCAAAATCATCAGTATTAAAACAATAAAAGACCTGACAAATTTCAGTTGGTGGATAATGAATCTATAATATATGAAAGTTTAATTGTAATCATTACATTATGGTAAATAATGAAATTTAACACTATATGCTAATTTTTTGAGAAGGACCTGTATTTGATCTCATTAGAATGCTCACGTTAATCCGAGATGAATGATGGGTTTTTTATGACTCTGGCATGTTTTGTAGTGAAGTTATAGAAATCAGAGAAAATAGTTTAAAGTTTAGTCAGAATGTAGAGAGAGGAGGGTCTGGATAAGTCAGCCTTTCTGTGATGTCACAGCCTTAAAGTTTTAAGTTTGTGGCAGGCTTCCCCAGCTCAGACTTCTTGACTTCGTGTGAGTTGGCAGTTACATTTTAATAGACAATAAATTGCAAACTTTTCAATAACACCAATGTTTGAATATGGAAATAACTCCTTAATTACATTTTCTACATTCCAACAATATATAGTGTATGCCTCTGATTATTTTCGCTGGAGGTCATTCGACTAGTGATGAAAGTTGCAATAAACAGAGACTTCTAGATAAGAATTAATTCATTATTGTTCAGATACTTAGGAAGATATAGTGCTGTTACCTTTACTACCATCTGGTAAGTCTCCAGCTTCTTCCGTACACTACATCACTGCAGATGTTGCTCAGTGCATAAGGAAAAGAACAATATGAGAAGAATTTACAAGGTTCATCTTCAATTTTGGAATAAAAAGAGAACTGGAGTCATCTTTAATTTTCAAACACAAAGAACAACCTGCGTATAAGTGAACCCATGGTGAGGGAGACTCTGCAGCAATCTCAACAACAATCTGCTTTGAATAACATGAAAGATAAAACCATTGTGACACTACAAATTGTTGACATTGATTTCATTTCTTTTAAAATAGTGAAATCTGCATCAAAAGTGTAATGTGTTTTCAGTTAAATGGTATAACTACATGTCTAGGGTTGAGCGAAACGGGTCGTTCATTTTCAAAAGTCGCCGACTTTTGGCAAAGTCGGGTTTCATGAAACCCGATCCGACCCCTGTGCGGGGTCGGCCATGCGGTACGCGACTTTCGCGCCAAAGTCGCGTTTCAATGACGCGAAAAGCGCCATTTCTCAACCAATGAAGGTAAACGCAGAGTGTGGGCAGCGTGATGACATAGGTCCTGGTCCCCACAATCTTAGAGAAGGGCATTGCAGTGATTGGCTTGCTGTCTGCGGCGTCACAGGGGCTATAAAGGGGCGTTCCCGCCGACCGCCATGTTACTGCTGCTGATCTGAGCTTAGGGAGAGGTTGCTGCCGCTTCGTCAGAAGCAGGGATAGCGTTAGGCAGGGTCCATTAACCACCAAACCGCTTGTGCAGTAGCGATTTCCACTGCCCAACACCACCTTCGGTGTGCAGGGACAGTGGAAGCTACATTTTTTTTTTTTCCCCTCAGCGCTGTAGCTCATTGGGCTGCCCTAGAAGGCTCCCTGATAGCTGCATTGCTGTGTGCATGCCGCTGTGCAAACCAACTGCTTTTTTCAAAGCACAAATCCTCTTGTTCCTTCCTTTCTGCACAGCTATCTTTTTTGTTTGTACACACTTTTTATTTAATTTGTGCATCAGTCCACTCCTTATTGCTGCCTGCCATACCTGGCTGAGATTACTGCAGGAAGATAGTAATTGAAGGACACTCCCTGTTTTTTTTTTTTGTGGGAGATTAAGATTGACATTTCTGCTAGAGTGCCATCCCTGTGTGTGCCATCTCTCACTCAGTGGGCCATAGAAAGCCTATTTATTTTTTTGCTTGATTTGGGTTATAAAATCTACCTGAAAAAATCACTACATCAATCAGTGGGAGAAAAATATTGGCCTCAGGGCTTGTGTGCCACTCTTGACTCCTGTGTGTGCCATCTCTCAGTCAGTGGGCCATAGAAAGCCTATTTATTTTTTTGCTTGATTTGGGTTCTAAAATCTACCTGAAAAAATCACTACATCAATCAGTGGGAGGAAAATATTGGCCTCAGGGCTTGTGTGCCACTCCTGACTCCTGTGTGCATCATCACTCACTCAGTGGGCCATAGAAAGCCCATTTTATTTTTTTTTTGCTTTATTTGGGTTCTAAATTCTACCTGAAAAAATCAATAAATCAATCAGTGGGAGATTAATATTGGCCTTTGGGCTTGTGTGCCAGTCCTAAGCGTGCCATCTCTCTCTCTCAGATAGTGGGCCATAGAAAGCCTATTTATTATTTTTTTTATTGGGTTTATAAATTTTCCCTGGAACAAAAAAAAAAAAAGTGGGAGATTAATATTGGCCTCTGGGCTTGTGTGCCAGTCCTGAGCGTGCCATCTCTCTCACAAATAGTGGGCCATAGAAAGCCTATTTATTTATTTTTTTTTGGTTTTATAAATTCTCCCTGAAAAAAAAAAGGGAGATTAATATTGGCCTTTGGGCTTGTTTGCCAGTCCTAAGCGTGCCATCTCTCTCTCTCTCTCTCTCAGATAGTGGGCCATAGAAAGCCTATTTATTATTTTTTTTATTGGGTTTATAAATTTTCCCTGGAACAAAAAAAAAAAAGTGGGAGATAAATATTGGCCCCTGGGCTTGTGTGCCACTCCTGACTCCTGTGTGCGTCATCTCTCACTCAGTGGGCCATAGAAAGCCTTTTTTTGTTTTATGTGTTTTCTAAATTCTCCCTGAAAAAATCATTTTATTTTATTTGGTTTCTAAATTCTTCCTGAAAAAATCATTTTATTCTATTATTTTTTTTTCCTAGTCTCCCTGAAAAAACAAAAAAAACAAATCAGTGGGAGATTAATATTGCCCTTTCTGCTTGTGTGCCAGTCTTGACTCCTGGGTGTGCCATCTCTCTCTCTCTCTCTCCAATTGTGGGCCATAGAAAGCCTATTATTTTTTTAGCTTGATTTGGGTTCCAAAATCTACCTGAAAAAATCACTACATCAATCAGTGGGAGATAAATATTGGCCTCTGGGCTTGTGTGCCACTCCTGACTCCTGTGTGCGTCATCTCTCACTCAGTGGGCCATAGAAAGCCTTTTTTTGTTTTATTTGTTTTCTAAATTCTCCCTGAAAAAATCATTTTATTTTATTTGGTTTCTAAATTCTTCCTGAAAAAATCATTTTATTCTATTATTTTTTTTTTCCTAAAGTCTCCCTGAAAAAAAAAAAAAAAACAAATCAGTGGGAGATTAATATTGCCCTTTCTGCTTGTGTGCCAGTCTTGACTCCTGGGTGTGCCATCTCTCTCTCTCTCTCTCTCCAATTGTGGGCCATAGAAAGCCTATTATTTTTTTAGCTTGATTTGGGTTCCAAAATCTACCTGAAAAAATCACTACATCAATCAGTGGGAGATAAATATTGGCCTCTGGGCTTGTGTGCCACTCCTGACTCCTGTGTGCGTCATCTCTCACTCAGTGGGCCATAGAAAGCCTTTTTTTGTTTTATTTGTTTTCTAAATTCTCCCTGAAAAAATCATTTTATTTTATTTGGTTTCTAAATTCTTCCTGAAAAAATCATTTTATTCTATTATTTTTTTTTCCTAAAGTCTCCCTGAAAAAAAAAAAAATCAAATCAGTGGGAGATTAATATTGCCCTTTCTGCTTGTGTGCCAGTCTTGACTCCTGGGTGTGCCATCTCTCTCTCTCTCTCCAATTGTGGGCCATAGAAAGCCTATTATTTTTTTAGCTTGATTTGGGTTCCAAAATCTACCTGAAAAAATCACTACATCAATCAGTGGGAGATAAATATTGGCCTCTGGGCTTGTGTGCCACTCCTGACTCCTGTGTGCGTCATCTCTCACTCAGTGGGCCATAGAAAGCCTTTTTTTGTTTTATTTGTTTTCTAAATTCTCCCTGAAAAAATCATTTTATTTTATTTGGTTTCTAAATTCTTCCTGAAAAAATCATTTTATTCTATTATTTTTTTTTTCCTAAAGTCTCCCTGAAAAAAAAAAAAAAAACAAATCAGTGGGAGATTAATATTGCCCTTTCTGCTTGTGTGCCAGTCTTGACTCCTGGGTGTGCCATCTCTCTCTCTCTCTCTCTCCAATTGTGGGCCATAGAAAGCCTATTATTTTTTTAGCTTGATTTGGGTTCCAAAATCTACCTGAAAAAATCACTACATCAATCAGTGGGAGATAAATATTGGCCTCTGGGCTTGTGTGCCACTCCTGACTCCTGTGTGCGTCATCTCTCACTCAGTGGGCCATAGAAAGCCTTTTTTTGTTTTATTTGTTTTCTAAATTCTCCCTGAAAAAATCATTTTATTTTATTTGGTTTCTAAATTCTTCCTGAAAAAATCATTTTATTCTATTATTTTTTTTTCCTAAAGTCTCCCTGAAAAAAAAAAAAATCAAATCAGTGGGAGATTAATATTGCCCTTTCTGCTTGTGTGCCAGTCTTGACTCCTGGGTGTGCCATCTCTCTCTCTCTCTCCAATTGTGGGCCATAGAAAGCCTATTATTTTTTTAGCTTGATTCGGGTTCCAAAATCTACCTGAAAAAATCACTACATCAATCAGTGGGAGATAAATATTGGCCTCTGGGCTTGTGTGCCACTCCTGACTCCTGTGTGCGTCATCTCTCACTCAGTGGGCCATAGAAAGCCTTTTTTTGTTTTATTTGTTTTCTAAATTCTCCCTGAAAAAATCATTTTATTGTATTTGGTTTCTAAATTCTTCCTGAAAAAATCATTTTATTCTATTATTTTTTTTTCCTAAAGTCTCCCTGAAAAAAAAAAAAAAATCAAATCAGTGGGAGATTAATATTTACATTTGTGCTTCAGTGACAGTCCTGCGTGTGTGGCATCTCTCTCATTTGTTGCCACCAACAACAGAGTGTGTAACATTGTGCCTGATTTTCGTTGTGGTCTCACTCACCTGTAAAGGGGTAGCTAAATCATACTGAAGTTATAGCTCACCGTGTAATTTGTGTGACAGCAACAAATACCGTTAGTTTGTTTACGTTTTTAAAACAATGAGGAAGTCTGGTGGAAGAGGTCGTGGCCGGGGGCGTTCATTGTCAGCTGGTAATGAGGGTAGTGGTAGTGGTGGAGCATCAGCTGGTCGTGGGAAAAAAAATATTGCACCTAAGTCTGGAGCTGTGGAGCCAGGTTCGTCGTCTGGCTACACAAGGCCTCGAACGCTCCCTTTTCTGGGAGTAGGAAAACCGCTTTTAAAGCCGGAGCAGCAAGAGCAAGTTTTGGCTTATCTTGCTGACTCAGCCTCTAGCTCTTTTGCCTCCTCTCGTGAAACTGGTAAATGTCAAAGCAGCGCGTCGTTAGTGGATGTTCACGGTCAGGGACAAGTCGCTTCCTTGTCCTCTTCAGCAAAAACAACAACAGAGAAGAATGCAGCAGGCGACACAACGGGTTACTCCATGGAGCTCTTTACACATACCGTCCCTGGCTTAGAAAGTGAAGCAGTTAACAGTCCATGCCCATTACAAGTTGAATCTGACATGGAGTGCACTGATGCACAGCCACAGCCAGACTACTATGCTGGTCCTTTGACTCAGACCACAACATTGCCCTCGCAGGGTGCTGATCATGAATCAGACCCTGATGAGACTATGTTGCCCCATCACGAACGCTATACCACCGACCGACACGGTGACACAGACGAAGTTGCACACGAGCTACAAGAAGAGGTAATAGATGACCCAGTTCTTGACCCCGATTGGCAGCCATTGGGGGAACAGGGTGCAGGCGGCAGCAGTTCTGAAGCGGAGGAGGAGGGGCCGCAGCAGGCATCAACATCGCAACAGGTTCCATCTGCCGGGCCCGTATCTTGCCCAAAACGCATGGCAAAGCCAAAACCTGTTGGAGGACAGCGTGGCCATCCGGTTAAAGCTCAGTCTGCAATGCCTGAAAAGGTATCCGATGCTAGAAAGAGTGCAGTCTGGCATTTTTTTAAACAACATCCAATTGATCAGCGCAAAGTCATCTGTCAAAAATGTTCAACTACCTTAAGCAGAGGACAGAATCTGAAAAGTCTCAATACAAGTTGCATGCATAGACATTTAACCACCATGCATTTGCAAGCCTGGACTAACTACCAAATGTCCCTTAAGGTTGTAGCACCCTCGGCCAATGAAGCTAGTCAGCAACGCAACATCCCTTCCGGCAGTGTAGGGCCACCATTTTCCGCACCACCTGCAGTATCTGTGCAGGTTTCTTTGCCAGGCCAAAGCAGTCAGGGTCAGGGAATCACCAGTTTCGTAGTAGGAAACACTGCATCTAGGACACCGGCGGCAACAATACCATCTCCCACCGTCTCTCAGTCTGCCATGTCCACCGGCACCCCCGCTAGTTCCACGATCTCCAGCTCTCCAGTCCAGCTCACCCTATATGAGACTATGGTTAGAAAAAGTAGGTACTTAGCCTCGCATCCGCGTACACAGGGTTTGAACGCCCACATAGCTAGACTAATCTCGTTAGAGATGATGCCCTACCGGTTAGTTGAAAGCGAAGCTTTCAAAGCCCTGATGGACTACGCTGTACCACGCTACGAGCTACCCAGTCGACACTTTTTTTCCAGAAAAGCCATCCCAGCCCTCCACCAGCATGTTAAAGAGCGCATCGTCCATGCACTCAGGCAATCTGTGAGCACAAAGGTGCACCTGACAACAGATGCATGGACCAGTAGGCATGGCCAGGGACGTTACGTGTCCATCACGGCACACTGGGTAAATGTGGTGGATGCAGGGTCCACAGGGGACAGCAAGTTTGGGACAGTTCTGCCTAGCCCACGGTCTAGGAAACAGTTGGCTGTAGCCGTTCGCACCCCCTCCTCCTCCTCTTCGTCCTCCTGCAGAAGCGAGAGCTCGTCCACAGACCGCAATCGCACAACCACTCCATCCGCAGCTGCCACTGTTGCACACCAGGTCTCCCATTATGGGGCAGCTACTGGCAAACGTCAGCAGGCTGTATTGGCTATGAAGTGTTTGGGCGACAACAGACACACCGCGGAAGTTCTGTCCGAGTTCTTGCAGAAAGAAACGCAGTCGTGGCTGGGCACTGTAGATCTTGAGGCAGGCAAGGTAGTGAGTGATAACGGAAGGAATTTCATGGCTGCCATCTCCCTTTCCCAACTGAAACACATTCCTTGCCTGGCTCACACCTTAAACCTGGTGGTGCAGTGCTTCCTGAAAAGTTATCCGGGGTTATCCGACCTGCTCCTCAAAGTGCGTGGACTTTGCTCACATATCCGCCGTTTGCCCGTACACTCCAGCCGTATGCAGACCTATCAGCGTTCTTTGAACCTTCCCCAGCATCGCCTAATCATAGACGTTGCAACAAGGTGGAACTCAACACTGCACATGCTTCAGAGCCTGTGCGAACAGAGGCGGGCTGTTATGTTTTTGTGGGAGGATACACATACACGGGCAGGCAGTAGGATGGCAGACATGGAGTTGTCAGGTGTGCAGTGGTCGAAGATTCAAGACATGTGTCAAGTCCTTCAGTGTTTTGAGGAATGCACTCGGCTGGTTAGTGCAGACAACGCCATAATAAGCATGAGCATCCCCCTAATGCGTCTGCTGATGCAAAGTTTGACGCACATAAAGGATCAGGCGTCTGCAGCTGAGGAAGAGGAAAGCCTTGATGACAGTCAGCCATTGTCTGGCCAGGGCAGTGTACAGGACGAGTTAGCGGGCGAAGAGGAGGAGGAGGACGAGGAGGATGATGGGGATGATTATATTTGTAATGAGGAAGCTTTTCCGGGGCCACTGGAAATTGGTGGCGCGGCAAGGCCGGGTTCTGGTTTTTGGAGGGACACAAGTGACGTGGATTTGCCTGAAACTGCCCCTCAACCAAGCACAACCGGAGATTTGAGAACTGGAACTTTGGCCCACATGGCGGATTATGCCTTACGTATCCTCAAAAGGGACACACGCATAACTAAAATGATGAATGATGACGATTACTGGTTGGCCTGCCTCCTTGATCCTCGCTATAAAGGCAAATTGCAAAATATAATGCCACATGAGAACTTGGAACTAATATTAGCAACCAAACAATCAACTCTTGTTGACCGTTTGCTTCTGGCATTCCCTGCACACAGCGCCCGTGATCGTTCTCACACGAGCTGCAGGGGCCAAGCAGACCAGAGGAGTTAGAGGGGCAGAAATCAGAAGTGGCGTTGGCCAGAGGGGTTTTCTGACCAGGTTGTGGAGTGATTTTGCTATGACCGCAGACAGGACAGGTACTGCAGCATCAATTCAAAGTGACAGGAGACAACATTTGTCCAGTATGGTTACAAACTATTTTTCATCCCTTATCGATGTTCTCCCTCAACCGTCATTCCCATTTGATTACTGGGCATCAAAATTAGACACCTGGCCAGAATTGGCAGAATATGCATTGCAGGAGCTTGCTTGCCCGGCAGCTAGTGTCCTATCAGAAAGAGTATTCAGTGCTGCAGGTTCAATACTAACAGAAAAAAGGACTCGTCTGGCTACCCAAAATGTAGATGATCTAACCTTCATTAAAATGAACCACAACTGGATTTCGAAATCTTTTGCCCCACCTTGCCCGGCTGACACCTAGCTTTCCTATGTAAAGGTCTTGCCTGTGGACTATTCTGAACGACTTTTCCAATCTCGTAATTTGCAGCACCTGATTGTCCAGCATCCGACATGTTAATACCTCCCTAAATGGCCAAAGTCCCCACACGGGGCCATGGTATCGCCACTTGGCGCCAGCACCCGTGAGAGTACTGTTTGTCTGAAGAGGTGGGTGTGCCCGCTTTTGGTCGACGGCACTGCCACTAGGTCCCTCATAGTACAATAAAGTGTCTGGCGGTGGTGGTGCGCACCCAACGTCAGACACACCGTTGTAATATGAGGGGCCCTGGGCCTGTACCGCCGGCCACAAGACAGTCCCCCTTCCCAGGTCAAACAGTGCTCTACGACTTGCAAAATTTTCTCTCACAGCTCCACCAATGTTTAGTCTATGCGCTGACATCCTTCAATGCCTGGCACTGTCAATACCATTGTATTGACATTTTTCTTATGTTAGGGCTTCGAAGCCTGTCTGCGGTCCCTCCTTCCACTAGGCCTCCACTGACCTGTCTACTGCTGCCCGTGTTCCCCTGGAACCAATTTTAAATTGCCTACAGCCAGCCCAATTTATTATGTTAGGGCTTCGAAGCCTGTCTGCGGTCCCTCCTTCCACTAGGCCTCCACTGACCTGTCTACTGCTGCCCGTGTTCCCCTGGAACCAATTTTAAATTGCCTACAGCCAGCCCAATTTATTATGTTAGGGCTTCGAAGCCTGTCTGCGGTCCCTCCTTCCACTAGGCCTCCACTGACCTGTCTACTGCCGCCCGTGTTCCCCTGGAACCAATTTTAAATTGCCTACAGCCAGCCCAATTTATTATGTTAGGGCTTCGAAGCCTGTCTGCGGTCCCTCCTTCCACTAGGCCTCCACTGACCTGTCTACTGCTGCCCGTGTTCCCCTGGAACCAATTTTAAATTGCCTACAGCCAGCCCAATTTATTATGTTAGGGCTTCGAAGCCTGTCTGCGGTCCCTCCTTCCACTAGGCCTCCACTGACCTGTCTACTGCTGCCCGTGTTCCCCTGGAACCAATTTTAAATTGCCTACAGCCAGCCCAATTTATTATGTTAGGGCTTCGAAGCCTGTCTGCGGTCCCTCCTTCCACTAGGCCTCCACTGACCTGTCTACTGCCGCCCGTGTTCCCCTGGAACCAATTTTAAATTGCCTACAGCCAGCCCAATTTATTATGTTAGGGCTTCGAAGCCTGTCTGCGGTCCCTCCTTCCACTAGGCCTCCACTGACCTGTCTACTGCTGCCCGTGTTCCCCTGGAACCAATTTTAAATTGCCTACAGCCAGCCCAATTTATTATGTTAGGGCTTCGAAGCCTGTCTGCGGTCCCTCCTTCCACTAGGCCTCCACTGACCTGTCTACTGCTGCCCGTGTTCCCCTGGAACCAATTTTAAATTGCCTACAGCCAGCCCAATTTATTATGTTAGGGCTTCGAAGCCTGTCTGCGGTCCCTCCTTCCACTAGGCCTCCACTGACCTGTCTACTGCCGCCTGTGTTCCCCTGGAACCAATTTTAAATTGCCTACAGCCAGCCCAATTTATTATGTTAGGGCTTCGAAGCCTGTCTGCGGTCCCTCCTTCCACTAGGCCTCCACTGACCTGTCTACTGCTGCCCGTGTTCCCCTGGAACCAATTTTAAATTGCCTACAGCCAGCCCAATTTATTATGTTAGGGCTTCGAAGCCTGTCTGCGGTCCCTCCTTCCACTAGGCCTCCACTGACCTGTCTACTGCTGCCCGTGTTCCCCTGGAACCAATTTTAAATTGCCTACAGCCAGCCCAATTTATTATGTTAGGGCTTCGAAGCCTGTCTGCGGTCCCTCCTTCCACTAGGCCTCCACTGACCTGTCTACTGCTGCCCGTGTTCCCCTGGAACCAATATTAAATTGCCTACAGCCAGCCCAATTTATTATGTTAGAGCTTCGAAGCCTGTCTGCGGTCCCTCCTTCCACTAGGCCTCCACTGACCTGTCTACTGCTGCCCGTGTTCCCCTGGAACCAATTTTAAATTGCCTACAGCCAGCCCAATTTATTATGTTAGGGCTTCGAAGCCTGTCTGCGGTCCCTCCTTCCACTAGGCCTCCACTGACCTATCTACTGCCTCCCGTGTTCCCCTGGAACCAATTTTAAATTGCCTACAGCCAGCCCAATTTATTATGTTAGGGCTTCGAAGCCTGTCTGCGGTCCCTCCTTCCACTAGGCCTCCACTGACCTGTCTACTGCCGCCCGTGTTCCCCTGGAACCAATTTTAAATTGCCTACAGCCAGCCCAATTTATTATGTTAGGGCTTCGAAGCCTGTCTGCGGTCCCTCCTTCCACTAGGCCTCCACTGACCTGTCTACTGCTGCCCGTGTTCCCCTGGAACCAATTTTAAATTGCCTACAGCCAGCCCAATTTATTATGTTAGGGCTTCGAAGCCTGTCTGCGGTCCCTCCTTCCACTAGGCCTCCACTGACCTGTCTACTGCTGCCCGTGTACCCCTTGAACCAATTTTAAATTGCCTACAGCCAGCCCAATTTATTATGTTAGGGCTTCGAAGCCTGTCTGCGGTCCCTCCTTCCACTAGGCCTCCACTGACCTGTCTACTGCTGCCCGTGTTCCCCTGGAACCAATTTTAAATTGCCTACAGCCAGCCCAATTTATTATGTTAGGGCTTCGAAGCCTGTCTGCGGTCCCTCCTTCCACTAGGCCTCCACTGACCTGTCTACTGCTGCCCGTGTTCCCCTGGAACCAATATTAAATTGCCTACAGCCAGCCCAATTTATTATGTTAGAGCTTCGAAGCCTGTCTGCGGTCCCTCCTTCCACTAGGCCTCCACTGACCTGTCTACTGCTGCCCGTGTTCCCCTGGAACCAATTTTAAATTGCCTACAGCCAGCCCAATTTATTATGTTAGGGCTTCGAAGCCTGTCTGCGGTCCCTCCTTCCACTAGGCCTCCACTGACCTATCTACTGCCTCCCGTGTTCCCCTGGAACCAATTTTAAATTGCCTACAGCCAGCCCAATTTATTATGTTAGGGCTTCGAAGCCTGTCTGCGGTCCCTCCTTCCACTAGGCCTCCACTGACCTGTCTACTGCCGCCCGTGTTCCCCTGGAACCAATTTTAAATTGCCTACAGCCAGCCCAATTTATTATGTTAGGGCTTCGAAGCCTGTCTGCGGTCCCTCCTTCCACTAGGCCTCCACTGACCTGTCTACTGCTGCCCGTGTTCCCCTGGAACCAATTTTAAATTGCCTACAGCCAGCCCAATTTATTATGTTAGGGCTTCGAAGCCTGTCTGCGGTCCCTCCTTCCACTAGGCCTCCACTGACCTGTCTACTGCTGCCCGTGTACCCCTTGAACCAACATCAGAAAATATAAAAATAAGTATTTTGCTTATAAAAAAGAAAATACTGGAGAGATATCAAATGCAGACATTTTAACATTAAAAACAAACACATACAACAAAAATCTGGTACAGTACTAAAAATGGCCACCAGCTACAATAACTTTCTCCTGCAAGTAGTTAACTGAAAGTTTTTTTCAATTTAAAACACAGATATGGCATCCACCGAGTGTTGTCCTGTCGCGTCTTCTTTATATTATTGCCAAGAAGATGCAAAACAATGAAAATAATAAAATCATTATTTACCAAAAAAATAGAGTAAGTCAAAACCACATTGCAAATAAACATTCATTACAAATAAAGAAGCAGGGCGCGTCAGAGGGTGAGTATATACCTAATAAGAATATAATCACCCTCGGACGCGTCCTGCTTCTTTCCGACAGCCTTCCTTCCTAAGAATCAGCCCTTCCGTGGTGTAGAGAGAGGGTTTGTTACACTCCAAGGTGTTCCCCAGGTTGCCTTTCCTGAGCTTCGATCTTCATGCTCTCGTTTAGTAGTTGTCGGAAAGTAGGCTGCATTAGGCCTACAAATTGGGTATGGGGTGGAGAGAGATGGTGTGTTACACTCCAAGGTGTTCACCAGGTTTCCTTGCCATTGCTTCGGTCTTCCGACTCTCGTTTAGTAGTTGTAGAAAACTACACTGCATTAGGCCTACAAAATGGGTATCGGGTGGAGAGAGATGGTGTGTTACACTCCAAGGTGTTCCCCAGGTTGCCTTTCCTGAGCTTCGATCTTCCGGCTCTCGTTTAGTAGTTGTTGGAAACTACACTGCATTAGGCCTACAAATTGGGTATGGGGTGTAGAGAGATGGTGTGTTCCACTCCAAGGTTTTCTCCAGGTTGCCTTTCCTGAGCTTCGATCTTCCGGTTCTCGTTTAGTAGTTGTTGGAAACTACGCTGCATTAGGCCTACAAATTGGGTATGGGGTGGAGAGAGATGGTGTGTTACACTCCAAGGTGTTCCCCAGGTTTCCTCGCCAATGCTTCGATCTTCATGCTCTCGTTTAGTAGTTGTTGGAAACTACGCTGCATTAGGCCTACAAATTGGGTATGGGGTGTAGAGAGATGGTGTGTTCCACTCCAAGGTGTTCTCCAGGTTGCCTTTCCTGAGCTTCGATCTTCCGGCTCTCGTTTAGTAGTTCTTGGAAACTACACTGCATTAGGCCTACAAATTGGGTATGGGGTGTAGAGAGATGGTGTGTTCCACTCCAAGGTGTTCTCCAGGTTGCCTTTCCTGAGCTTCGATCTTCCGGCTCTCGTTTAGTAGTTGTTGGAAACTACGCTGCATTAGGCCTACAAATTGGGTATGGGGTGTAGAGAGATGGTGTGTTCCACTCCAAGGTGTTCCCCAGGTTTCCTCGCCAATGCTTCGATCTTCATGCTCTCGTTTAGTAGTTGTTGGAAACTACGCTGCATTAGGCCTACAAATTGGGTATGGGGTGTAGAGAGATGGTGTGTTCCACTCCAAGGTGTTCTCCAGGTTGCCTTTCCTGAGCTTCGATCTTCCGGCTCTCGTTTAGTAGTTGTTGGAAACTACGCTGCATTAGGCCTACAAATTGGGTATGGGGTGTAGAGAGATGGTGTGTTCCACTCCAAGGTGTTCTCCAGGTTGCCTTTCCTGAGCTTCGATCTTCCGGCTCTCGTTTAGTAGTTCTTGGAAACTACACTGCATTAGGCCTACAAATTGGGTATGGGGTGTAGAGAGATGGTGTGTTCCACTCCAAGGTGTTCTCCAGGTTGCCTTTCCTGAGCTTCGATCTTCCGGCTCTCGTTTAGTAGTTCTTGGAAACTACACTGCATTAGGCCTACAAATTGGGTATGGGGTGTAGAGAGATGGTGTGTTCCACTCCAAGGTGTTCTCCAGGTTGCCTTTCCTGAGCTTCGATCTTCCGGCTCTCGTTTAGTAGTTGTTGGAAACTACGCTGCATTAGGCCTACAAATTGGGTATGGGGTGTAGAGAGATGGTGTGTTCCACTCCAAGGTGTTCTCCAGGTTGCCTTTCCTGAGCTTCGATCTTCCGGCTCTCGTTTAGTAGTTCTTGGAAACTACACTGCATTAGGCCTACAAATTGGGTATGGGGTGTAGAGAGATGGTGTGTTCCACTCCAAGGTGTTCTCCAGGTTGCCTTTCCTGAGCTTCGATCTTCCGGCTCTCGTTTAGTAGTTGTTGGAAACTACGCTGCATTAGGCCTACAAATTGGGTATGGGGTGTAGAGAGATGGTGTGTTCCACTCCAAGGTGTTCCCCAGGTTTCCTCGCCAATGCTTTGATCTTCATGCTCTCGTTTAGTAGTTGTTGGAAACTACGCTGCATTAGGCCTACAAATTGGGTATGGGGTGTAGAGAGATGGTGTGTTCCACTCCAAGGTGTTCTCCAGGTTGCCTTTCCTGAGCTTCGATCTTCCGGCTCTCGTTTAGTAGTTCTTGGAAACTACACTGCATTAGGCCTACAAATTGGGTATGGGGTGTAGAGAGATGGTGTGTTCCACTCCAAGGTGTTCTCCAGGTTGCCTTTCCTGAGCTTCGATCTTCCGGCTCTCATTTAGTAGTTGTTGGAAACTACGCTGCATTAGGCCTAAAAATTGGGTATGGGGTGTAGAGAGATGGTGTGTTCCACTCCAAGGTGTTCTCCAGGTTGCCTTTCCTGAGCTTCGATCTTCCGGTCTCGTTTAGTAGTTCTTGGAAACTACACTGCATTAGGCCTACAAATTGGGTATGGGGTGTAGAGAGATGGTGTGTTCCACTCCAAGGTGTTCTCCAGGTTGCCTTTCCTGAGCTTCGATCTTCCGGCTCTCGTTTAGTAGTTGTTGGAAACTACGCTGCATTAGGCCTACAAATTGGGTATGGGGTGTAGAGAGATGGTGTGTTCCACTCCAAGGTGTTCCCCAGGTTTCCTCGCCAATGCTTCGATCTTCATGCTCTCGTTTAGTAGTTGTTGGAAACTGCGCTGCATTAGGCCTACAAATTGGGTATGGGGTGTAGAGAGATGGTGTGTTCCACTCCAAGGTGTTCTCCAGGTTGCCTTTCCTGAGCTTCGATCTTCCGGCTCTCATTTAGTAGTTCTTGGAAACTACACTGCATTAGGCCTACAAATTGGGTATGGGGTGTAGAGAGATGGTGTGTTCCACTCCAAGGTGTTCTCCAGGTTGCCTTTCCTGAGCTTCGATCTTCCGGCTCTCATTTAGTAGTTCTTGGAAACTACACTGCATTAGGCCTACAAATTGGGTATGGGGTGTAGAGAGATGGTGTGTTCCACTCCAAGGTGTTCTCCAGGTTGCCTTTCCTGAACTTCTATCTTCAGGCTCTCATTAAATTGTGGTTAAACGGAACAACTGCATTTGGAGTACTAGTTGGTTTGGGGCCTACTATCGGTGTCTGCCACTCCTTGCTGTTCTCCTGGTTTCCTGTCCTGAAATTCCGTTTTCAGGCGCTCGTTAAGTAGTTGTTAATGTTAGACTGCATTTGGCCTACTAGTTGGGTTGGGGCCTACTATCGGTGTCTGCCACTCCTTGCTGTTCTCCTCCACTGAACAAAGCTGTGCCGCCTGTTTACTACGGTTGCCAATTTTGAACTGCATTTCGACTACTTACTGATTTGGGCCTACTCTCTGTGTCAGCCTCTCATTCCAGTTGTCCTCCACTGCAATGCCTCCTGGTTATTCCTGTGTTACCAATTTTGAACTGCATTTAGCCAACTTTATTCTTTGGGCCTATATCTGTGTTTCCTCCTCATCCTGCCCATTGCCCAGCCAGTGATAGATGAGTCTGCTGGTACATTGACCCATAACGCAACATTCCCCGTGCACGCTACACAACAACATTGTGACCCTGCTGAAAGTCAGGTTGCTCTTCCCGCATACCATACCACCTTACACGGGGACAAAGAGGAAGGTGCAGATGAAAGTGCAGGTTCCTTCATCAGGTGGGGGGAGGAATACTAGTTGGCGACGTCACTGGCACAGGGCCTCTCATAGTACGCAAAAGTGTTGCTGCCGGTGGGAGGCGCCCCCGCCGTGCAAACACACCGCTGTACTTTGAGGGGCCCTGTGCCAGTGCCAATGCCAACGAGTGGGCCCCCCCTGCTTGCTCAGGTTCACAGCACTTGCAAAGTTGAAATACTTACCTCTCCCTGCTCCACTGCCGTGACGTGGTCCAGATTTCCTGGGCCCACTAATTACTTGAACCAGCCCTACCCACCACAACTTTAGCCAAATGACCCCCAATTTCAAATGCCTTACAATTATTATAAGGTAAATTACGCTTGACAAGCTTCATTAAGAAGAATGGATGGTTTTGACATTAAAATGGGCACTCTAGGTGTTTTCCTGGCCCCCACTCACTGCCGACTATGCTGCCCCATTGACTTGCATTGGGTTTCGTGTTTCGGTCGATCCCGACTTTACGTCATAATCGGCCGATTTCACTCGACCCGACTTTTGAGATAGTCGGGTTTCGCGAAACCCGGCTCGACTCTAAAAAGGTCAAGGTCGCTCAACTCTATACATGTCTACTCTAAGGAAGACATTGCAGTCTTCTTATGTATTAATTTGTCCAAATGTAAACAGCTCACAATAGTTTTGAGGACAAGAAAAAAATCATGAAAATATTATATTACAGTGACAAATTGTGTTTACAGCCAAGCTGCACCTATTTTAAAGGCCTTGGGGTACAAATCTGCAGTCACTCTATGTGATTGCAGACTTGTGACTGAGGATTCTCCGCTGCCGGTGCCGGGAGTAGGCAGGCACGTGATTGCAAATATGCAATTTGCACATTTCCGGTCAAATTTTGACTATATATGTTTGACCTTGATCAATGCATTTGCATTGAGCAACTCTGCATGCATCTAGTCGGCACGTGACCACATTTCTGCAAATCACATACTTGCGGTCACGTGACTGCAGCTCTTGGCATCAGTACTGGATAATCCTTACAACGCACATTCACATGGAGTAAATGCAATCTTCTACCCCATCTGTCATGCTGTGATGAAAGAAGGGGGGCCTCAAACTGTTTCTGGAACTGGGACCCTTACTATCCCTGTCCCAGGGATACTGTTGAAGGTAGAGAGGCCTGAGTCTCCGACCTTACTATGCTCCTGTTAAACCATGATCTGTCCTCTCCCCGCCCTTTGAGGCATGGGACAGAAATGTAAGGTAATCCAGACACAAAGACAAAACAGAAATAACAGAAAACCTCATACAAAAGCACTAACCAACAGTAGGGAGAAGGATAGGGACAGGGAGAAATAAACCAAGTGGAATAGGGACCAGGAGATAAACACACACGCACTGCAGCAAACCACAGAACACTACTACAGCAACTTCACTCCAACCACTTAGCTTTAGCACACAGCACAGGAAGACAAATCTCCAGTAGCAACAACTAACTTCTATTCAGCACAGCATCTCCAAAGAGCTGGGAAGCAAAGATTTCACTGGCAAGATAGAGAGGGTCTGGACAGGTTTTATAGGGAGAGGTAAGGACTAAATCTGAAGAAGCTGAAAATATAGCTGCAAGTTCTTACCAGCATTGAAAAGGTCGTTAACCTCTTCAACACCAAAGGAAACCAAATTCATTTAATATGGTATCCAAACACACAGGCTAAATGGAAGATCTCCCATTCAAAATACGCAGTGATCTTCTACCTCCAGATCTTCTAGGTTGATGTGACACACTCGTGACACCATGCCTAGACAATTAATTATTAAGCGCTGAATTGAATTTTATATTAACATTTGATGAGGTTGTACAACTTTCAAAGATGAGCTTTAAGGAGTAAATTGCGTAATTTACTAGTTATGCCAGGCGCTGCCATCAAGAAAACTCCAATCCCAAATCTTGGTTTGACACAGGATAGGTTATCTTATACCAGCATTTCACAAGAGCTGTGAGTCAAGAAGGCTGGCTGATTGCTCATTTTATTTGTTAAAGGGGTTTTCCCATGAACAAAGTTAATTTTAATCAACATTTTAATCAATAGATCTTTAAATAATAATAACTTCCACACTTGAATGTGTTTAGATGAAATGCTCCTGTGCTGAGATAATCTTATAAATGTGCCCCTGCTGTGTACTGTGTAATGACTGTGTCTGACCATGCAGGAACATGATCTGATTATACCACAGCTCCTAGGCAGGGAAGGACACAAAATAGTATACAGACATTGCAGCACAGGATCGCAGTTGATTCTTTTTGTGAGGCAAAACATTTCACTGCCTGCTTTTAAGCAATGCTTTAGCTCAAAGAAAGAATCAGCTGTGATTCCAGACCCAAACCACCACTGATCTTCTCAGAAGGGCCTTTTTTTTAAAAAAAAATCTCCCCAAAAATGTAGTTACTTTTTTAAGAGAGATTACCACTACTTGCCAATATTTCTAACTAAAGAATCAAATTTGAAAAGTAAGCAACTGCCTTTTTTTCCAAAAACATGCCGCAATCCAGAGGCTAATCCCATCTCTAGACCATGCCCCTTCCACTCCCCATTTCTGCCTCCTAATTGCGCTTTTGGAATACAATAGCTTCATGATGAAGAAACCCCTTGAGGAGTTGTGCAATGCAGCAGGTGTACACACGACCTAGCGGAATTGACAACTCTTCCTGGAGTTTGTGAAGTCGACCTTTTATGCATAAATCCTTAGGATGTCATATGAGCTAATGAGCTTAATTCTACGTCTTATAGTTTACAGTTGTTTTTACAATTCTTCAAGTTGCTACTAAATTATGTGACAGTCCGTTGACAGACATGTCCCAAACAGCTTTGATCAGCCCTTACAGTGCACTAGTCTCAGCATTCTGGAACATTTTTTCTACATTCATATTATGTACTTGTCCAGGAGTGAAAATAACCCAAACATGCTCTACGGAGGCTTTCATAAAGCTGGAAGTACAGCAAGATTTTAATTCAGGAGAAATTAAAATTTGTGAAAATATTATAGATGATATTCAGAATAATTCACTTTGCTCCTATAAAAATCATCTAAGGTTTCTTTCACACTAGCGTCGGAATCTCCCCGTCGCAATGCGTCGGGCAGAGATTCCGACGCTAGCGTTTAACGCACTGCACAACGGAGGCAGTGGATGCATTTCTCCGGCGCGTCCGCTGCCCCATTGTGAGGTGCGGGGAAGTGGGGGCTGTTATGATAAGGTAATTCAGTACCACAATGGACATAGAGGTCAGAGCACATACAGTGACCTGACAATAACCCAAAAACATAGAACGAGCTCTGAGACGTGGGAACTCTGCTGACCGCAATCCCTAATCCTCTCCAACCACACTAGAGGCAGCCGTGGATTGCGCCTAACGCTCCCTATGCAACTCGGCACAGCCTGAGAAACTAGCTAGCCTGAAGATAGAAAATAAGCCTACCTTGCCTCAGAGAAATACCCCAAAGTAAAAGGCAGCCCCCACATATAATGACTGTGAGTTAAGATGAAAAGACAAACGTAGAGATGAAATAGATTTAGCAAAGTGAGGCCCGACTTTCTGAACAGAGCGAGGATAGGAAAGGTAACTTTGCGGTCAACACAAAACCCTACAAAAACCACGCAAAGGGGGCAAAAAGACCCTCCGTACCGAACTAACGGCACGGAGGTACACCCTCTGCGTCCCAGAGCTTCCAGCAAGCAGGAAAAAACAAATAGACAAGCTGGACAGAAAAATACAGCAAACAAAATAGCAAAGCAAAACTTAGCTATGCAGAGCAGCAGGCCACAGGAACGATCCAGGAGGAAACAGGTCCAATACTAGAACATTGACTGGAGGCCAGGATCAAAGCACTAGGTGGAGTTAAATAGAGCAGCACCTAACGACTTCACCACATCACCTGAGGAAGGAAACTCAGAAGCCGCAGTACCACTTGTGACCACAGGAGGGAGCTCTGCCACAGAATTCACAACAGTTCCCCCCCTTGAGGAGGGGTCACCGAACCCTCACCAGAGCCCCCAGGACGACCAGGATGAGCCATATGAAAGGCACGAACAAGATTGGGAGCATGGACATCAGAAGCAAAGACCCAGGAATTATCTTCCTGAGCATAACCCTTCCACTTAACCAGATACTGGAGTTTCCGTCTTGAAACACGAGAATCCAAAATCTTCTCCACAATATACTCCAACTCCCCCTCCACCAAAACCGGGGCAGGAGGATCAACAGATGGAACCATAGGTGCCACGTATCTCCGCAACAATGACCTATGGAATACGTTATGTATGGAAAAAGAATCTGGAAGGGTCAGACGAAAAGACGCAGGATTAAGAACCTCAGAAATCCTATACGGACCAATGAAACGAGGTTTAAACTTAGGAGAGGAAACCTTCATAGGAATATGACGAGAAGATAACCAAACCAAATCCCCAACACGAAGTTGGGGACCCACACGGCGTCTGCGATTAGCGAAACGTTGAGCCTTCTCCTGGGACAAGGTCAAATTGTCCACTACATGAGTCCAAATCTGCTGCAACCTGTCCACCACAGTATCCACACCAGGACAGTCCGAAGACTCAACCTGCCCTGAAGAGAAACGAGGATGGAACCCAGAGTTGCAGAAAAACGGCGAAACCAAGGTAGCCGAGCTGGCCCGATTATTAAGGGCGAACTCAGCCAAAGGCAAAAAGGACACCCAGTCATCCTGATCAGCAGAAACAAAGCACCTCAGATATGTTTCCAAGGTCTGATTGGTTCGTTCGGTCTGGCCATTAGTCTGAGGATGGAAAGCCGAGGAAAAAGACAAGTCAATGCCCATCCTACCACAAAAGGCTCGCCAAAACCTCGAAACAAACTGGGAACCTCTGTCAGAAACGATATTCTCTGGAATGCCATGTAAACGAACCATATGATGGAAGAACAATGGCACCAAATCAGAGGAGGAAGGTAATTTAGACAAGGGTACCAAATGGACCATCTTAGAGAAGCGATCACAGACCACCCAAATGACTGACATCTTTTGAGAGACGGGAAGATCTGATATAAAATCCATAGAGATATGTGTCCAAGGCCTCTTCGGGACCGGCAAGGGCAAAAGCAACCCACTGGCACGAGAACAGCACGGCTTAGCCCGAGCACAAATCCCACAGGACTGCACAAAAGAACGCACATCCCGCGACAGAGATGGCCACCAAAAGGATCTAGCCACTAACTCTCTGGTACCAAAGATTCCAGGATGACCAGCCAACACCGAACAATGAACCTCAGAGATAACTTTATTCGTCCACCTATCAGGGACAAACAGTTTCTCCACTGGGCAACGATCAGGTTTATTAGCCTGAAATTTTTGCAGCACCCGCGGCAAATCAGGGGAGATGGCAGACACAATTACTCCCTCTTTGAGGATACCCGCCGGCTCAGATAAACCCGGAGAGTCGGGCACAAAACTCCTAGACAGAGCATCCGCCTTCACATTTTTAGAGCCCGGAAGGTACGAAATCACAAAGTCAAAACGGGCAAAAAACAGCGACCAACGAGCCTGTCTAGGATTCAACCGCTTGGCAGACTCGAGATAAGTCAAGTTCTTATGATCAGTCAAGACCACCACGCGATGCTTAGCTCCTTCAAGCCAATGACGCCACTCCTCGAATGCCCACTTCATGGCTAGCAACTCTCGATTGCCCACATCATAATTTCGCTCAGCAGGCGAAAACTTCCTGGAAAAGAAGGCGCATGGTTTCATCACCGAGCAATCAGAACTTCTCTACGACAAAACAGCCCCTGCTCCAATCTCAGAAGCATCAACCTCGACCTGGAATGGAAGCCAAACATCTGGTTGACACAACACAGGGGCAGAAGAAAAACGACGCTTCAACTCTTGAAAAGCTTCCACAGCAGCAGAAGACCAATTGACCACATCAGCACCCTTCTTGGTCAAATCGGTCAATGGTTTAGCAATACTAGAAAAATTGCAGATGAAGTGACGATAAAAATTAGCAAAGCCCAGGAACTTTTGCAGACTTTTCAGAGATGTCGGCTGAGTCCAATAATGGATGGCTTGGACCTTAACAGGGTCCATCTCGATAGTAGAAGGGGAAAAGATGAACCCCAAAAATGAAACCTTCTGAACACCAAAGAGACACTTTGATCCCTTCACAAACAAAGAATTAGCACGCAGGACCTGAAACACCGTTCTGACCTGCTTCACATGAGACTCCCAATCATCCGAGAAGATCAAAATGTCATCCAAGTACATCCAAGGATGTCTTCCTGGAGCAGAACAATATTATATCATACAATTATTAGGTTCTGTAGAAGGACGTAGATCTGGGTATTTATTATGATGGAATATAGGCTGAACTGGATGGACAAATGTCTTTTTTCGGCCTTACTAACTATGTTACTATGTTACTATGTTACACAATCAGGAATTTATCCAGGTACTCTCGGAAGATGTCATGCATAAAGGACTGAAACACTGATGGAGCATTGGCAAGTCCAAATGGCATTACTAGATACTCAAAATGGCCCTCGGGCGTATTAAATGCAGTTTTCCATTCATCGCCTCGCTTAATACGCACAAGATTATACGCACCACGAAGATCTATCTTGGTGAACCAACTAGCCCCCTTAATCCGAGCAAACAAATCAGATAACAATGGCAAGGGGTACTGAAATTTAACCCTGATCTTATTTAGAAGGCGGTAATCTATACAAGGTCTCAGCGAACCATCCTTCTTGGCTACAAAAAAGAACCCTGCTCCTAATGGCGACGATGACGGGAGAATATGCCCCTTCTCCAAGGACTCCTTCACATAACTCTGCATAGCGGCGTGCTCAGGCACAGATAAATTAAACAGTCGACCTTTTGGGAAATTACTACCAGGAATCAAATCGATAGCACAATCACAATCCCTATGCGGAGGTAGGGTATCGGACTTGGGCTCATCAAATACATCCCGGTAATCAGACAAGAACTCTGGAACCTCAGAAGGGGTGGATGACGAAATAGTCAGAAATGGGACATCCCCATGTACCCCCTGACAACCCCAGCTGGACACAGACATGGATTTCCAATCTAATACTGGATTATGGACTTGTAGCCATGGCAACCCCAACACGACCACATCATGCAGATTATGCAACACCAGAAAGCGAATAACCTCCTGATGTGCAGGAGCCATGCACATGGTCAGCTGGGTCCAGTACTGAGGCTTATTCTTGGCCAAAGGCGTAGCATCAATTCCTCTTAATGGAATAGGACACTGCAAGGGCTCCAAGAAAAACCCACAACGCCTAGCATACTCCAAGTCCATCAAATTCAGGGCAGCGCCTGAATCCACAAATGCCATGACAGAATATGATGACAAAGAGCAGATCAAGGTAACGGACAGAAGAAATTTTGACTGTACTGTACCAATGGTGGCAGACCTAGCGAACCGCCTAGTGCGCTTAGGACAATCAGAGATAGCATGAGTGGAATCACCACAGTAGAAACACAGCCCATTCAGACGTCTGTGTTCTTGCCGTTCAACTCTGGTCAAAGTCCTATCGCACTGCATAGGCTCAGGTTTAAGCTCAGGTAATACCGCCAAATGGTGCACAGATTTACGCTCATGCAAGCGTCGACCGATCTGAATGGCCAAAGATATAGACTCATTCAGACCAGCAGGCATAGGAAATCCCACCATGACATCCTTAAGGGCTTCAGAGAGACCTTTTCTGAAAATAGCTGCGAGCGCACCATCATTCCATTGAGTGAGTACGGACCACTTTCTAAATTTCTGACAATATACCTCTATCTCATCCAGACCCTGACACAGAGCCAGAAAATTTTTCTCTGCCTGATCCACTGAATTAGGTTCATCGTACAGCAATCCGAGCGCCAGGAAAAACGCATCGATATTACTTAATGCAGGATCTCCTGACGCAAGAGAAAATGCCCAGTCCTGAGGGTCACCACGTAAAAAAGAAATAATGATCCTAACTTGTTGAACTGGGTCACCAGAGGAGCGAGGTTTCAAAGCCAGAAATAGTTTACAATTATTTTTGAAACTCAGAAATTTAGTTCTATCTCCAAAAAACAAATCAGGAATAGGAATTCTCGGTTCTAACATAGAATTCTGAACGACAAAGTCTTGAATATCTTGTACTCTTGCCGTGAGCTGATCCACACATGAAGACAGACCTTTAATGTCCATCGCTACACCTGTGTCCTGAACCACCCAAATGTCTAGGGGAAAAAAAAGGCAAAACACAGTGCAGAGAAAAAAAAATGGTCTCAGAACTTCTTTTTTCCCTCTATTGAGAATCATTAGTACTTTGGGCCTCCAGTACTGTTATGATAAGGTAATTCAGTACCACAATGGACATAGAGGTCAGAGCACATACAGTGACCTGACAATAACCCAAAAACATAGAACGAGCTCTGAGACGTGGGAACTCTGCTGACCGCAATCCCTAATCCTCTCCAACCACACTAGAGGCAGCCGTGGATTGCGCCTAACGCTCCCTATGCAACTCGGCACAGCCTGAGAAACTAGCTAGCCTGAAGATAGAAAATAAGCCTACCTTGCCTCAGAGAAATACCCCAAAGGAAAAGGCAGCCCCCACATATAATGACTGTGAGTTAAGATGAAAAGACAAACGTAGAGATGAAATAGATTTAGCAAAGTGAGGCCCGACTTTCTGAACAGAGCGAGGATAGGAAAGGTAACTTTGCGGTCAACACAAAACCCTACAAAAACCACGCAAAGGGGGCAAAAAGACCCTCCGTACCGAACTAACGGCACGGAGGTACACCCTCTGCGTCCCAGAGCTTCCAGCAAGCAGGAAAAAACAAATAGACAAGCTGGACAGAAAAATACAGCAAACAAAATAGCAAAGCAAAACTTAGCTATGCAGAGCAGCAGGCCACAGGAACGATCCAGGAGGAAACAGGTCCAATACTAGAACATTGACTGGAGGCCAGGATCAAAGCACTAGGTGGAGTTAAATACAGCAGCACCTAACGACTTCACCACATCACCTGAGGAAGGAAACTCAGAAGCCGCAGTACCACTTTCCTCCACCAACGGAAGCTCACAGAGAGAATCAGCCGAAGTACCACTTGTGACCACAGGAGGGAGCTCTGCCACAGAATTCACAACAGGGGGCGGAGTTCCGGCCGCGCATGCGCGGTCGGAAAAAGCGATCCGTCAGAAGCAAAAAACGATACATGTAGCGTTTTTTGCTCCCGACGGTCCGCCAAAGCATGACGCATCTGTCGCACGACGGATGCGACGTGTGGCAATCTGTCGCAATGCGTCGTCAATTCAAGTCCATGGGGAAAAAACGCATCCTGCAAGCACTTTTGCAGGATGCGTTTTTTCTGCAAAACGACGTATTGTGAAGGATTGCAGTTAATGCTAGTGTGAAAGTAGCCTTAGCAGTATATTATTCATAGCTTGAATTACTTTTAAACTTACTTTTTTTCCATATGGAAATGAGGGATTTCGGCGTGCCATTGGTATGGCCAAGAGATCGGTGCACCTTTATGTCTCGTCAATTTGCATGCTGAGCAATTCCCCTGACTGTAAATGGCAACGCTTAGAAGTACAGAGCAATAGCTGCCTAAAGCCTACCCTAAACAAACCTAACCTGCCCACTGACTGTGCAGAGGATCAGTCACGTGCTCCTCCGGTGTTCAGCGCTTCAACTGCTGATATTCTGGGAAACACAGAAGGCCCATGTAGCTGATCATCTTCTCCTCCATGAAGCTGCTTGTTACACTTCTTAGTGTATCGGTGCAGCAAGCAGCTAACAGGAGGAAATGATGAAACCCCAATATTGTGTGGGTGACGCTGACTCTTTTATAATCAGCGTGCACACGTAGGGTCGAGATTAAAGATCAAGCAGTATTCCCTCTGGCCAAGCAAGCGCTGTCAATCAGAGTCAGAGAAACTACCTAATATGCAAATTGAGGGGGCGAAAAGTGAACCAAACTAGTTTCTGACCACATCAAGGGCACCCCGAAACACACTAATTTGCATATGAACTTAAACAAGCTTTAAAAGTAATTACAGCATTGAAATATATGCTGCTTATTAGATTCTTATGGGGGCAAGGCCTCCCACATAACCGTGTAATTAGTTTCATTTGCATTTTGAGGGTGTCAGACTCCCTTTAAGAACTGCTTGTAGAGATGAGCTGATCAGGCAAAATTTGAATTCGCCAGATTGCACAAATTTTCTTGTAGAATTCATTATGAAGAGAAGTTTTTCTTAATGGATGTAATATATGTTATGATGCTTGGGGGTATCTCCATATCCCAAAGCATAATAAATGTGAGATGTAAAAAAAAATATTTAAAAGATCCTAATACTCACTTTACTGCTCACCTCTACAGCCCCACTGCTCAATATAAATTGAGGGGGTGTAAAGGAAAACCACACCAAACTCTTGACCATGCCAAGGGTGCTCAGAGATTCTCTCATTTGCATATGAAATAAAATGAGTTTTAAAAGTAATTACAGCACTGAAATATAAGGATAAGGTGTTTTTTTTTCCTTTTGATGGTTCATTACCAGTGCTTGCAATTTTTCTTGACTCCACGCAAAATCGACATTTGCATTGTTTCCAGTAAAAAGGAAGCTTCTCTCTATGTAATGGAAAGAGAGAAAGGGAGAGAGAGAAAGAGAACCTCTTTGTATCCTCATTCTACTGATGTCATGGTATAAATCTCATCCCTAGGTGGAGAGGCACTTTAATAGGTTTGGGTTGTCAATACACATTTGTTTGTAAAACTGAAAAGATATGGTCTTTCTCACACAAGACTGGATTACAAGAAGGCATTATACATTTGACCTCTCTTTTGATCTCTTTCTGCTCTCGCTCTTTCTCTCTGCATCTACAACATTTTACATTTTATCCTCACTATTAAAAACATCTAGTTTCATGTTGGCCATTAAACTACGCTGCAGGTGTTTCCAGACTTATGTTAACCATGCTATGCGGGTTAGGGAAGGGAACATACATAAAGTTTTAGAGCACTAGGCAGCAAGTATTCCTCCCTCCAAGCCAAACAATGTAGAAACCAAAGAAACAGATACATTGTGAATCCTCTAACAGTTCCATGATGGAGAAAAGAGTTTACAACCTGCTAGATATTTCCTGGTATGTAGTGATATGACACCGTCCCATAGATGGATGGATAAGTAGATAGATAGATAGATAGATAATTAACATCTGAGTACAGTTGATTGTTTTTCTCTTAATAACCTCCAAGGCCTGGTCGTGGTAGGAAGTCCCAGTCTATAGTGACAGTGCCAGAAATGCGGCACGTGGTAGAACAAAAAAGAGGCCAGGAGGACCAGATAATGGGCAGTGAAGGGCTAGATAAGTGAACAGTGAGATGAGTATTAGTTGTTTTTTTTAAGGGGCTACCATTTTCTGCCCGACCCTCAACTCTAATTCTACTCAAATAAATGCATCCATTTCTAGTTGCAAGGCTAAAGTCATTGTGTGACGCTAGTCACTACTCATGGACAAGCCACGAGGCTGGGTAATCAAAAGGTCCAAGGTCAGAAGCCAGAAGGGTATGTCATAGACAGAGGGGTGATACAAAAGAATGTCACAACTCTGTTGTCGGGTGTCATGGACCAGGGGCTTCTTCCCTGTTCCTAACGCTAGGGGCGCAATAGCTCGGTCTGTTCCCCAGATTACTTCTGATGGTGAAGAAGCTGGGGACACATACTTTGCATTATCTCCTGAATCCGTCCTCAGTCTGTACCCTTCCCCCACCCAGGGAAGAGGGGAGTAGTAGTGTACCATAATATACCAACCAGATTAACCAGGTAATACGAACAGTGATAATGAAAAATATCCAACATACAAATATATTCACAAACAACAAAGGAATACACCAGAGAGTGTATATCTGATTACATCTGTTGCAAGAGTTTCATGATTCCGTCTTGAGTGGTCACCCTGGGGTTAATGCTATGCAGAAAGCAATTGCTAGACTCTTTTGGTGGCCATCCATGTTTAATAATATTAAAGATTTTGTGAGGTTTGCACATGTGCTAAAGTCTGTCACAAGCAGTCGGCTGGGGTATTGGCTCCATTGCCAATTGCAGAAAGACCATGGACTCATTTGCCCATGGATTTCATTATGGAAGGCAGCAATAATTCAATTCTACAATTCTAGTCACCTTTATTATTCCTTTTCACCAGTGTTTGTCCTGATAGGGATTTCATTTCTTACTTATTTTATCTTCAAGCAGACAATAAGCAAGTTTTTTAAATTGCTTGTTTTTAGGTTTGGTAAAGTAATAATGTGAAACACTGAAAAGCTTTTATTTTAGAGTTTTTTTGGGAGAGAATACAAATAGATAGACCATTTGCAGAATAGACCGTCAAGCTCTCATTGTGTGATCAGTGGCCATTGGGGCTTCCAAGATCAGCAGAATGTAGGGGATTGAACTGCGGTACCAGGCACAGCCATGTAATAAAATCTGTATTTGGAAAAATAGAGAATGCAAATGTGTTTAACACACCCCATTATTCTGTTGGTTAGTTAGGTTCCTGCCGGTCAAGCTTCCACCAAACATTGATTGCCTATTCTAAAGATGGAATTTTTTTGCGAGAAAAAAGAAACATTTTTTTCCATAAAGTCTGGTATTTTTTATTCAATAACTAAAACTAAAAATTATTTTTGAAAAGGTTTTTAGCAAATGTAATAACCATACTGATTTTTACTTGAAATGTTAAAATGTCACATAAAAGCAATTGTTCACTCCAGTCTTGAAGGGGTAACATAGTAACATAGTAACATAGTTAGTAAGGCCGAAAAAAAGACATTTGTCCATCCAGTTCAGCCTATATTCCATCATAATAAATCCCCAGATCTACGTCCTTCTACAGAACCTAATAATTGTATGATACAATATTGTTCTGCTCCAGGAAGACATCCAGGCCTCTCTTGAACCCCTCGACTGAGTTCGCCATCACCACCTCCTCAGGCAAGCAATTCCAGATTCTCACTGCCCTAACAGTAAAGAATCCTCTTCTATGTTGGTGGAAAAACCTTCTCTCCTCCAGACGCAAAGAATGCCCCCTTGTGCCCGTCACCTTCCTTGGTATAAACAGATCCTCAGCGAGATATTTGTATTGTCCCCTTATATACTTATACATGGTTATTAGATCGCCCCTCAGTCGCCTTTTTTCTAGACTAAATAATCCTAATTTCGCTAATCTATCTGGGTATTGTAGTTCTCCCATCCCCTTTATTAATTTTGTTGCCCTCCTTTGTACTCTCTCTAGTTCCATTATATCCTTCCTGAGCACCGGTGCCCAAAACTGGACACAGTACTCCATGTGCGGTCTAACTAGGGATTTGTACAGAGGCAGTATAATGCTCTCATCATGTGTATCCAGACCTCTTTTAATGCACCCCATGATCCTGTTTGCCTTGGCAGCTGCTGCCTGGCACTGGCTGCTCCAGGTAAGTTTATCATTAACTAGGATCCCCAAGTCCTTCTCCCTGTCAGATTTACCCAGTGGTTTCCCGTTCAGTGTGTAATGGTGATATTGATTCCCTCTTCCCATGTGTATAACCTTACATTTATCATTGTTAAACCTCATCTGCCACCTTTCAGCCCAAGTTTCCAACTTATCCAGATCCATCTGTAGCAGAATACTATCTTCTCTTGTATTAACTGCTTTACATAGTTTTGTATCATCTGCAAATATCGATATTTTACTGTGTAAACCTTCTACCAGATCATTAATGAATATGTTGAAGAGAACAGGTCCCAATACTGACCCCTGCGGTACCCCACTGGTCACAGCGACCCAGTTAGAGACTATACCATTTATAACCACCCTCTGCTTTCTATCACTAAGCCAGTTACTAACCCATTTACACACATTTTCCCCCAGACCAAGCATTCTCATTTTGTGTACCAACCTCTTGTGCGGCACGGTATCAAACGCTTTGGAAAAATCGAGATATACCACGTCCAATGACTCACCGTGGTCCAGTCTATAGCTTACCTCTTCATAAAAACTGATTAGATTGGTTTGACAGGAGCGATTTCTCATAAACCCATGCTGATATGGAGTTAAACAGTTATTCTCATTGAGATAATCCAGAATAACATCCCTCAGAAACCCTTCAAATATTTTACCAACAATAGAGGTTAGACTTACTGGCCTATAATTTCCAGGTTCACTTTTAGAGCCCTTTTTGAATATTGGCACCACATTTGCTATGCGCCAGTCCTGCGGAACAGACCCTGTCGCTATAGAGTCACTAAAAATAAGAAATAATGGTTTATCTATTACATTACTTAGTTCTCTTAGTACTCGTGGGTGTATGCCATCCAGACCCGGAGATTTATCTATTTTAATCTTATTTAGCCGGTTTCGCACCTCTTCTTGGGTTAGATTGGTGACCCTTAATATAGGGTTTTCATTGTTTCTTGGGATTTCACCTAGCATTTCATTTTCCACCGTGAATACCGTGGAGAAGAAGGTGTTTAATATGTTAGCTTTTTCCTCGTCATCTACAACCATTCTTTCCTCACTATTTTTTAAGGGGCCTACATTTTCAGTTTTTATTCTTTTACTATTGATATAGTTGAAGAACAGTTTGGGATTAGTTTTACTCTCCTTAGCAATGTGCTTCTCTGTTTCCTTTTTGGCAGCTTTAATTAGTTTTTTAGATAAAGTATTTTTCTCCCTATAGTTTTTTAGAGCTTCAATGGTGCCATCCTGCTTTAGTAGTGCAAATGCTTTCTTTTTACTGTTAATTGCCTGTCTTACTTCTTTGTTTAGCCACATTGGGTTTTTCCTATTTCTAGTCCTTTTATTCCCACAAGGTATAAACCGCTTACACTGCCTATTTAGGATGTTCTTAAACATTTCCCATTTATTATCTGTATTCTCATTTCTGAGGATATTGTCCCAGTCTACCAGATTAAGGGCATCTCTAAGCTGTTCAAACTTTGCCTTCCTAAAGTTCAATGTTTTTGTGACTCCCTGACAAGTCCCCCTAGTGAAAGACAGGTGAAACTGCACAATATTGTGGTCGCTATTTCCCAAATGCCCAACCACCTGCAGATTTGTTATTCTGTCAGGTCTATTAGATAGTATTAGGTCTAAAAGTGCTTCTCCTCTGGTTGGATTCTGCACCAATTGTGAAAGATAATTTTTCTTGGTTATTAGCAGAAACCTGTTGCCTTTATGGGTTTCACAGGTTTCTGTTTCCCAGTTAATATCCGGGTAGTTAAAGTCCCCCATAACCAGGACCTCATTATGGGTTGCAGCTTCATCTATCTGCTTTAGAAGTAGACTTTCCATGCTTTCTGTTATATTTGGGGGTTTGTAACAGACCCCAATGAGAATTTTGTTACCATTTTTCCCTCCATGAATTTCGACCCATATGGACTCGACATCCTCATTCCCTTCGCTAATATCCTCCCTTAAAGTGGACTTTAGACAAGACTTTACATAGAGACAAACCCCTCCTCCTCTCCGATTTTTACGATCCTTTCTAAACAGACTGTAACCCTGTAAGTTAACTGTCCAGTGTGCTGGAGTCAGGAGGTGCCATCCACCGTCGTGCTCCCATCCAGTCCTTTTGGAGGAGCTGGCCAAAATGTGTGTGAAAACGCCACATTTTCAACTTTTCAAAATGTTTTATGCCAAGATTCTGTCTTAATTGTGTTGATGAAGCAGTGACCACGAATTCAGAACATTGACATTTATTTTATGCAAATCTTAGACTATTTTTATGTTGTTTTCTTTATTTTGTTTTACTTTTCTGTTATTTTATGTTTGTCAAAGTCAAAGCTTTGTTTTTAGAGTTCAGAGCATCTGGAGCTAGTTGCAAGCACATGAATAATTCTACCATATCTTAGTGAGTTTTCAATGGGAATTAAAAACAGGCGTATAAAGGTGTTTGACAGTTATTAAGACCCAGATGATCCACAGAAGAAGACTAAATTAAAGTCGTGGATTTTTAAATCAAAGAATGAAATACATTTAAACCAATAAAATTATAGATTTTCCATCCCCAGTTAACAATATAATGATAACACTGAATCTTTTATCATGGGCTCCTTTCTTACAGAAGTCATTTTGAGCACACAGATAATAGTACTATCAAATGCAGTTGTTTATAACAAACTAATATAATTCCTCACACCCAGGCTACTCCATAGACAAGATGGAATCTGAAAAGATTCAAATTCGTCAAATGGCTCAGATTTTTCTGTGAGATTCGATTTTCAGCAAAGTTATTCTCTGTGATTTAAATGTCCCTTATTGTGCTCTGGGGTCTCGCCAGACCTAAGATGTAAAAAAAAATAAAAAACGTACATACTCACCTAAACGCTCACCTTTCTGGACCCTCTGCTTCTCGCTGCCTGCCACATGGTCCTCAGAGTGGCCTCTTCTTTCCCCCATTGTGAGGCGTCTCTCTTAGCCTTTTCATTCTAGGCTGAGACGTAGGACACTCTGTGACTTCTAAATTCGCAGAGTGAGCAGACCTAGAGCAATAATGGCAGAAAGAAGAAGTCCTAAGGACCGGATAGAGGGTAGTGAGGAGCAATGCCCACTATCAGGTCCTCTTTTTTACATTGTCACATCTTTATACTGTTACATCTTTGGCTTATTCACTCAGTAACAAGGTAACAACATGCAGTGACATTTGAGGTCTGGTTGTGGTTGTAAGTCCTGGCCCAGGGTGAATAGGGTTGAAAATACAGCTAGCAACACAGACTAAGAAAAAGTGGTTCTGAGGACGGACGTCAGTCAACATGGAGCAGTGGGGCCGGACAGGTGAGCAGTGAAAAGAGCTGGCGGTCCACAGTCTAGAAAAATAGCTGCCAGCCAGCTTCTTGGATTTAATGCTCGGAATTGCCAGCCAGTTAGTGAAATTACTGTGATTGGCTGGCCGCATTACCTCATCAGAGTGTATTAAAGGACCAGCAGCACCACGATCGGCAGAGTCCTCTAGCGGAGATACTTTGCTGAACCATCATATTAAAAGTTCTTCTAAGGGCTAATCTTGTGCTTTGCAGTTTCTACGTGATCCATTCTGCATTTAGCCTAAGGACAGCTCCTGGAGCTGGGAGAGTGGCTGAAAACAAAAATTGACTATTTTGATCCATACTGCTTAGCCTGTTATGTGTGAAATTACAGTGGTTTGAAATAAAAAAAAATGATTGGCCTGCTAAAGGCTGGTCACCTTTAGCAGGCCAAGCAATTTTTTTGTCCAAAAATTGACCTTTGTTTTCCAGACCGTTTTCCTGCTTTTTGTGAACTTATGGTGGTTTGAAATTTAAAAAAGCGATTGGCCTGCTACAAGTGACTAAAAAATTTTTGTAAAAAAAAAAATGACTATTTTAATCCATACCATTTAACCTGCTTTGTGTGAAATTATGGTGGTTTGAAATAAAAAAAAAACCTGCAAATAGATATAACAATAACACTGGCGCTCAACACTGATGCCCACTAGGTATGTGGGAGTCACTAGTGGAATCCCCCAGCTGCTGGTATCCTCAGAAAATGTGCCACTTCTGTGAAGACCAATAGATATTCTAGTAACTGATACCGCGCTTGGGTGATTAGGATGACCTATCCTTGGCTACAGGGGTGCGATCAACCTGAGTGCAATGGTGGATTGTGGAAATACCCCACTGTGAGTAGTGGTGTGCCCGATAGCTGGATAGTGAGCAGGCTACCCACCTGCTAAATATTTGCAGTATACACTGTACATACAAAACCAATATGTCCCCCGGCAGAATAGATGTCAGCAAATATGGTGACCGCAATCAATGCATGTAACACAATTAATGTGTGAAACTCTTACCGTGTGCTGCACCGAGTTTCCGCCCAGCTGCTCTTGGTGAGTATCAGAGGTGGTGTACAGTGTCATGCGAGTGACAGTGGCGGGTATAGGGGCAAGATTAGCCTGCGGGTGATAGCGGACAGGTGGGCGCACATGTACTGGTCAGATGCGACCAGTGTGGGGTGTCGCTACTAAGTGTAGAGCCAGGGAACGTCCCTGCCGGAGGCGTCCCGAGTTACACTTGGGAAAAAATGGCCGCCGCTGACAAGCAGAAAAACTGCTACTGCTACTTAAAGTAGACACAGTCACAAGAAGATGATGTTTATAGATGATGATGAGACGCAGTTGCTGGTAAGTCAGTTTGTTGTTAAGTCACCAAGTCAGGTGGACTAGTTGCAGTGGTGGAAGGCAAGATATTACATGACAAAGTCACTGACCCAAGCTGGGAAACTGGCTTGTAGAGTGAGGCCAGCAGCACTGAGGGGGTGTGCTCAGCAGCACCGAAACAGGCAGGAAGAGGAAGTGGGGTAACCAGAGGGAGAAGGCGGACAACTATTCCGCAGAACACAGACACTCATGAATTTCTCTGTCAAAGAGTTAGGTGTTCCCCAGTCTGGAACTTTTTTTAAAGAGAGTTCTGAGACAAAGAAATGGTCATTTGCAACCTGGGACATGCCAAGATTAGCAGGGATCTGACCACTAAGAGCCTAACCACCACCAGCATGATCAGGCACATGCTATTTAAGCACCCAACTCGGTGGGCCAAACGCCTAAGTCCACAATTGGTGCCAGCGATTGACACCACTGCCTCTTCCCCTGTGATAGGTTCTTGCCAATCCCATGTCAATGACACTGGTGCAGATGCCTCCCACTCTGCACCTGTCCTTGCACATTCTGAGGCACCATCAGCAGGCACTAACAAATCCTTGTCCCAGCACGACATTCAGCTGTCCCAACCCCGGGCCATGGAACGAAAAAAAAAAGTTCCCAGCAACCCACTCACAGGTCCAAATGCTAAACAAGCACATTTCCAGGATGCTTGGCATTGAAAAGTTGCCGTTTAGGCTTGTAGACATAGAGAATTTCCGTTGACTTAAGTTAAAAGCCGTCCCTTGGTTGCTTTCAAGGGTTTATGGATGACCCTTTTTATATTTTTTTCTGATTTTGCACTGTGTGCAGAGCCTTTATGAGTGTAGAAGTACCAGAGCTACACTTTCTTAATATTTGAATGAGGCTTGGTGCTTGGTGCTTTCAAAGGGTGTGTGGATGACCTTTTGTGTGTGGATGACTATCCAATTTTGGTAGTTCTTGCTTCCTTCATAAATTACACAGAAATTTCCCATCTTTTTAATAAAAAATTCAATTTCGGTTTACTTGTATTATTTTTTCTGATGCTTTTTGAATTTTGCCTTATACTCAAGTCATTATACAGGAAAGAATGTTTCTTAACATTTTTTTCTCTGTAAATTCTAATTTATCATTGATTTTGAATGTTTTATTGTCAGTTCTTAATGAGGAGTAAAAGTGTTACACCATAGTTCTCAGCAGCGATCTGGGAGTCGGAGATGGTTCCAGGGGTCTTCCCCATGCTGTTCTCCTTCCATTCAGAACTTTTTCCATCCATTTCAACATTTTCACAGCTCCTCAGTCCTCCTTGTAGGGTCTGCCACAAAAATGATCTGATTTCCCATTGATTCTCATTATACTTGTTACACAAAACGAGCATCCGAGCATTAGAAATTGCTCAGTTCGAGTAACGAGCATCTGGGCATTAGGAATTGCTCAGTTCGAGTAACGAGCATCTGGGCATTAGGAATTGCTCAGTTCGAGTAACGAGCATCTGAGCATTTTAGTGCTCTTCACTAATAAGTACGGCACATATACAGTTAGGTCCATATATATTTGGACAGAGACAACATTTTTCTAATTTTGGTTATAGACATTACCAAAATGAATTTTAAACAAAACAATTCAGATGCAGTTGAAGTTCAGACTTTCAGCTTTCATTTGAGGGTATCCACATTAAAATTGGATGAAGGGTTTAGGAGTTTCAGCTCCTTAACACGTGCCACCCTGTTTTTAAAGGGACCAAAAGTAATTGGACAATTGACTCCAAGGCTATTTCATGGACAGGTGTGGGCAATCCCTTCGTTATGTCATTCTCAATTAAGCAGATAAAAGGCCTGGAGTTGATTTGAGGTGTGGTGCTTGCATTTGGAAGGTTTTGCTGTGAAGTAAACATGAGGTCAAAGGAGCTCTCCATGCAGGTGAAACAAGCCATCCTTAAGCTGCGAAAACAGAAAAAAACCATCCGAGAAATTGCTACAATATTAGGAGTTGCAAAATCTACAGTTTGGTACATTCTGAGAAAGAAAGCAAGCACTGGTGAACTTATCAATGCAAAAAGACCTGAGCGCCCACGGAAGACAACAGTGGTGGATGATCGCAGAATAATCTCCATGGTGAAGAGAAACCCCTTCACAACAGCCAACCAAGTGAACAACACTCTCCAGGAGGTCGGCGTATCAATATCCAAATCTATCATAAAGAGAAGACTGCATGAAAGTAAATACAGAGGGTTCACTGCACAGTGCAAGCCACTCATAAGCATCAAGAATAAAAAGGCTAGACTGGACTTTCCTAAAAAACATCTAAAAAAGTCAGCACAGTTCTGGAAGAACATTCTTTGGACAGATGAAACCAAGATCAACCTCTACTAGAATGATGGAAAGAGAAAAGTATGGTGAAGGCATGGTACAGCTCATGATCCAAAGCCTACCACATCATCTGTAAAACATGGCGGAGGCAGTGTGATGGCTTGGGCATGCATGGCTGCCAGTGGCACTGGGTCACTAGTGTTTATTGATGATGTGACACAGGACAGAAGCAGCCGAATGAATTCTGAGGTATTCAGAGACATACTGTGTGCTCAGATCCAGCCAAATGCAGCAAAACTGATTGGTCGTCGTTTCATACTACAGATGGACAATGACCCAAAACATAAAGCCAAAGCAACCCAGGAGTTTATTAAAGCAAAGAAGTGGAATATTCTTGAATGGCCAAGTCAGTCACCTGATCTCAACCCAATTGAGCATGCATTTCACTTGTTAAAGACTAAACTTCAGACAGAAAGGCCCACAAACAAACAGCAACTGCAAACCACCACAGTGAAGGCCTGGCAGAGCATCAAAAAGGAGGAAACACAGCGTCTGGTGATGTCCATGAGTTCAAGACTTCAGGCAGTCATTGCCAACAAAGGGTTTTCAACCAAGTACTAAAAATGAACATTTTATTTAAAATTATTGAATCTGTCCAATTACTTTTAGTCCCTTTAAAAACAGGGGTGGTACATGTTAAGGAGCTGAAACTCCTAAACCCTTCATCCAATTTTAATGTGGATACCCTCAAATGAAAGCTGAAAGTCTGTACTTCAACTGCATCTGAATTGTTTTGTTTAAAATTCATTGTGGTAATGTCTATAACCAAAATTAGAAAAATGTTGTCTCTGTCCAAATATATATGGACCTAACTGTAAATGGAATTATATCTGGCTGCAGGTTAAAATGGTTATTTGTTGCTGCAGAAATGCTTATGTTTACATAGTTACAGCATTTTGCACACAGTGATGGTGTCAAGGGTGAATGCAGTCCTGGATAATAGTTCACTTGAGGGAATGTGAATGATCACTGACGTAGAAATCATAGATATAACCTAATTTTTTGGTGTGTAATATTTTCATATATCTCTCTACTACCTTTTAACTTATTTTGCATTTTTTAACTATAGATCTACATTTGTTTTAATAGTTAATGCTGAAATGTTGATATTCTTCACATTTATTGATGAAGGTGTATTAATTAGAAATAATAAAAATGTGTAAAAAATTTCTATTTGGTGACCCTATATATAGCAGGTGAAATAAGGATTGAATATGTCACCAATTTTCTATCTAAAAATATGTCTAAAGGTGTAATTGACATGAAATTCTCACCAGATGTTGGTAACAATCCATCTAATCCACACAGGCAAAGAAATCAAACTGTAGATGTCCATAAATTAAGTTATGTGTTATAATGAGAAATGACACTGGGATAAACAATTGAACACACTTACTGAAATGTAATTAATATTTTGGACACAAGCCTTTTTTGATGATGACAGATTTTTTGTCCCATTCTAAACACAAACACCCTTCAAATCCTGAAGGTTACAGTACATGAGCTCTTCTAAAGAACTCTTAGATATAGTTCCTTAGATAAAATTTTCTATAGGATTTAGGTCAGGTGATTGGCTGGGCCATTCTAGCAGCTTTATTTTATTTCTCTGAAACCAATTGAGAGCTTTCTGGGCTGTGTGTTTCAGATTGTTGTGTTACTGAAATATCCACCCTCATTTCATCTTCATCATCCTGGTAGAAGGCAGAAGATTTTTATTAAGAATGTCTTGGTACATTTGTCTATCCATCCTTCCTTCAATAATATGAACATTTCCAGAGGTAGAGCAATTGTTGCCACTTTTATGCCATTATTAATTTAAAAGATCAGCTTATTATTTTTTTTTAAAAAAACAGAAAGCCATCCTGGAGTCTTAGGCCAAGGAGGAAACATCACAACGTGAGTAATTTACCTATACAGATCTACCACAAATCCCAAAAAATTCATTTACTTCGTGTTCAGCTGTTGACATCTTTATGAAAACTGGTAACCAGTGACATAAAAAAAATTGAAGAAACAGCCAAAGTCACCATCAAATTTAGGTATTCATGAGAACGAGGCACTAAGAGAAGTGCAGTTGTGGAATGGCATTCAAGCTAGTGGACAAAGGGGGTAACTTGGGCATTTGGCCAACTATTATGTACGAAAAGGTAGCTGGAAAACTCCCAAACAATCCCCAATTCTATAAAAAAAATTGCATATAATTTGAAATTGAACTATCAGTCCAAATTCATTGATATATTTGAAAAGGCCAAACAAGATGGCGTAATACCGAAAAAATTGATGGATTCCCTTATAAAAACCGATCTGAAAAAACTAACTACCTATTTACCTGTTTAAGTGCACCATTTTAGAAAAATGATCGGTGACTACCCAGATAACGGTGCAGCTACGAGAATTAGGCAAGACCACCATGAAGTCCATCCCAACCATCTCCCAGGGCCTGTCTGCCACTGGCAGGGGGTAAAGTAGCCCAGCAGGCCGTTGCCGAGGAGACCGATTCTTGGCGCAGGAGACACACGCCCGAATATAATCCCCGATGTCACGAGCCATATGTGGCCACCAGTATGTCCTCGCCAGAAGCTCAAATGTCCTCTTGGTCCCAAAATGTCCACCAACCCTGGACAAATGAGCCCAAGAGAGAACCTCCGGTCGCAAAGTACACCAAATTTTTGTGGTCTGTAATAACTTGAAAGGGAAAGCGAGCCCCCTCCAGGAGGTGTCTCCACTCTGAAAAAGCCAACTTCATGGCTAGCAACTCCCTGTCCCCGATGGAACAATTCCTCTCCGCTGGTGAGAAGGTATTGGAGAAGAAGAATCAAGGATGCTTCCGACCATGAGCATCCTTTTGGAAGAGGACTGCTCCAGCACCATGTAGGATGGGAGCGCTAGCGAAGTGTGACTTAATAGTGAGAAAGGCCTTGGAGATCTCCTCCGACCACAATTTGGGATTTGCTCCCTTCTTGGTGAGGGCAACCAAGGGAGCTACCAAAGTTGAGAAGAGGGGAATGAACTGGCGATAGTAATTAATGAACCCCATAAAGCGCTGCGCCGCTTTGAGAGAATGGAATTCCTACCAGTCCATCACAGCGTGTAGCTTGGCAGGATCCATAGCCAATCCCTGGGCAGAGATGATATAGCCAAGGAAAGGCAAGGACTCCTGCTCAAACACACACTTCTCCAACTTGGCATAGAGGGAGTTTGCCGTAAGAGTTTGAAGACTTTGCAAACATCTCTCAGGTGGGAGTCAATATCTGGAGAGTAGATGAGAATATCATCCAGATAGCTACGACCGAGGTGGTGAGCATATCCCGGAAGATGTCGTTCACAAAGTCTTGGAAAATGGCTGGGGCATTACAGAGGCCGAAGGGCATCACCAGATATTCATAGTGCCCATCCCTGGTGTTAAAAGCCGTCTTCCATTCGTCCCCCTCACGGATGTGAATCAGGTTGTAAGCACCCCGCAGATTTAATTTAGTAAATACTCTTGCTCCCCGTAGCCTATCAAAGAGCTCAGATATCAGGGGTAGTGGATACTTATTCTTAACGGTGATGGCATTAAGACCCCTGTAATCTATGCATGGACGTAGTTCTCCACTCTTTTTCTGCACAAAGAAACCAGCCCCTGCAGGTGACACTGACTTCCTAATGAATCCTCTTGCCAGATTCTCTCGGATGTACTGGGACATTGCCTCCATCTCTGGAATAGATAACGGATAGACTCAACCCCGGGGAGGCTCTGCAGCAGGCAAGAGGTCAAAAGGACAGTCATAGGGGCGGTGAGGCAGAAGGGTCTCCGCAGCCCTTTTGGAGAACACATCTGCATAGGGCAAATAGCGCTTGGGGAGAGAGGAAAGATCTGTAGGTACCTCAGTTGTAGCAACCTGAACGCACTCCTTCTGACATCTACCCTCACAGGATTTACTCCATCCCAGAATTCTCCCTGAGGACCACTCTATATGAGGAGAGTGGTAGTGTAGCCATGGTATCCCCAATAGGACCTCATCAATTCCCTCGGGAATGACTAGTAGGGAAATAATCTTCTGATGAGATGGAGACATGGAAAGAGTGAATAGAATGGTTTGGTGCGTAATCTGTGAGGGTAGTGTCGACCCATTTACCACTCAAACGGTCATAGGTTTGGTGAGCATCACCAGGGGTATTGCGTGTCATGAGGGGAAAGCAGATGACATAAACTTTCCCTGCACCCCTGAGTCCACGCAAAGCTTTACCATAAGAGTGGATTGGCCTATGGTAATGGTCCCCTTGAAGGATAATTTGGAGGAAAATGTCGCCGTGTCTAGTGTACCTCCTCTGACTACCACTAGACGCTGACATTTTCGCGACCGCTGAGCACACCTGGAGGCAAGGTGTCTTGAATGCCGACAAACATGACAGACCTTAAGTGCACGAGCGGTCCGGGACTTAGATCCTGCTCGTGACACCTCCATGGCCTCATGTGACTCGGATTCCTGGTCCGGAAATTCCAGAGGATTGTTGAAGGGGGAGCCAGTCGAAACCTCTGCCTACACTGGGCTCGCTCCAACCTTTGCTCGTTAAAATGAAGGTTGATGCGAGTTGATACTGCTATGAGCTCTTCCAGTGTGGAGGGAATCTCCCTAGTGGCCAAAGCGTCCTTCACATGGTCAGCCAGCCCCCTCCAAAATCCCAGGATGAGGGCTTTATCTGGCCACTCCAGCTCAGATGCTAAAGTCCGGAAGTGGACGGCAAAATGGCTGACCATGGACGAACCCTGAGTCAATGCCAGCAGTTGTAGCGCCATATCATGGGTGACTTGAGGTCCTAAAAAGACCTGTTTTAGAGTGCTCAAAAACCCAGGAGCACTCTGCACCACATGATCGTCGCGCTCCCACAGCGGCATATCCCACTCCAACGCCCTGTCCGACAGAAGAGAAATAATGAATCCCACCTTTGCCTGCTCTGTGGGAAAACATGCAGCCAGGAAATCGAGGTGTATGCCACACTGGCTCATGAAACCCCTACATGATTTACTGTCACCAGAGCAGGTTCCTCTGCGGCTGGAGAAGAATGGGAGACCGCAGTAGACATGGTTTGAGATTCCCCCTGTGCAGCAGCAGGAACTCGAAACCTAACACCATGTCATTATTTTTTCTTCTTTGAGACCTTTACTGGCCAGCCACCCTGTGGAGTAGTTGGAGACATGTGATGGAGCATTGTCCTGCATGAAAATCATGTTTTTCTTGAACGATACCAACTTCTTCCTGTACCACTGCTTGAAGAAGTTGTCTTCCAGAAACTGGCAGCAGGTCTGGGAGTTGAGCTTCACTCCATCCTCAACCCAAAAAGGTCCCACAAGTTCATCTTTGATTATACCAGCCCATACCAGTACCCACCTCCACCTTGCTGGCGTCTGAGTCGGAGTGGAGCTCTCTGCCGTTTGCTGATCCAGCCTCTGGCCCATCTATCTGGCCCATGAAGAGTCGCTCTCATTTCATCAGTCCATAAAACCTTTGAAAAGTCAGTTTTAAGATATTTCTTGGCCCAGTCTTGACGTTTTATCTTATGTTTCTTGTTCAAAGGTGGTCGTTTTTCAGCCTTCCTTACCTTGGCCATGTCCCTGAGTATCGCACACCTTGAGCTTTTTGTTACTCCAGTAACGTTCCAACTCTGAAATATGGCCAAACTGGTGGCAAATGGCATCTTGGCAGCTTCACGCTTGATTTTCCTCAATTCATGGGCAGTTATTTTTTGCCTTTTTTTGCCCAATACGCTTCTTCCGACCCTGTTGGCTATTTGCCATGAAACGCTTGATTGTTTGGTGATCACGCTTCAAAAGGTTGGCAATTTCAAGACTGCTGCATCCCTCTGCAAGACATCTCACAATTTTGGACTTTTCAGAGCCCGCCAAATCTCTCTTCTGACCCATTTTGCCAAAGAAAAGGAAGTCGCCTAATAAATAAGCACACCTTATATAGGGTTTTGATGTCATTAGACAACGCCTCTCCTCATTACACAGGTGCACATCACCTGATTTACTTAATTGGTAGTTGTCTCTCAAGCCTGAACAGCTTACTCTAGGACAACATGTATAAAAAGTATCATGTGATCAAAATACAATGACATTTGGTTTGTGTGAGAGGGCTGAATTAGTGTATTGGAAGAATTCATGGAGAGACTAAACAGAAATGACATAAATATCCTACTCAGATACAAGTATGGCAGAGAGGTTGATTTTCAGGACATCAAAATGTAAGAGTATCTACTGATTGAGAGATTTGTACTAACATTTTCAGGAAACAAACAGCCATTATTTCACTAATCCACGTGGAATCTTTCCACTACATATCCATTATTAAAATCATTCCAATAGCCCAATCTCTGAGAGCTTTGTGCATTTGCTTGACAGAGGAATCATTCAAGTCCCAAGCAAGGGATTTATCAGAAAGATTCTATGAGAGGGGTTCAGTCGTAGAAAAATCAATATGGGCTTCAAAAAGGCTAACAGGTCTTCATGGAACTCGCTATTGTATCCCGACAGATCTACCAATTCACAAAGTCCTCCAATAAAACAAGATTGATTACAACACACAACAGCCAATGGAATGGGGTGCTTGAAATACTTAGCAAGCTTTGGAAGGTTCTAATTGTGGACCCAATTCGCGTAAAATCCTCCCTGAACATTCTTTGGTCACAGGTCAATGCTTGAAAAATTTAGAAGATCTACTGGTACACAGCCACTATGTGGGTACTAAAATTCCTAATACCACAAACAAAAGTATGGAATTCTATCCTTGTGGCGTTTGCAAGGGCTGTCTGAATATGACAAGGCAAAATCATTCAGAGGCACTAAGGGACTCAAGGAATTTTTTATTCAAGCACACCTTTCCTGTTCCTCGAAGTTGGTGATCTATCAGGCTGAATGCCCTTGTAGTCTAAACAATATTGACCTCACTACAAAGGAACTAAAAATAAGAGTGAGAGAACATGTCGATATATATATGGTATCTCTATACTGTTCTGAATTATTACAAATTTTTGACAAAGGGATTGGTGGAGAATAGATGTCCTAATCAATATGGAAAATCAACAACGCACCTGAAGTGGATCTTATCCAGAAAGAAGTGAAAGATGGAAGACTGTCATTTCCATATAAAGGGAATTATCATCTTTCAGTGGATGAAGATATGTAACAACTACCATGCCAGTGATAAAGGATGAAGGACTGAAGTTAGACACTATTGAATCAGCAGTACCACCAGGGATTTCATGATGAACATATAAAAGTGTGTGGCATGTCACCACTGTGAATCTGGGGACAACTGTGACTTGGGGACTATTGGACTACCCCATTATGAACATTAAAATTTAACTTGGAGGTATATGTGCGACTCATTAACGGTTTAGAATTTTCTAGTTAAAAGACTGGGGATCGACACTGACAGCTAGGATACCTTTGTATTTTTTATTCTGATTTTCATTATTATTATTTTTTATTAGCTAATTTTTGTTTTTTCTTTATTTTTTATCTTTATTTTTTATATCCATACACCCTATCTTTGTGCAGTAAACTGTGAATAAATAAGTCAGCTTTTGCAGAAATGCACGTGATAAAGGATTGATCGTACAGATCCTCCATACATGGATAACTCAGTTTCTTTCCATGCACCATTTTAATTAGTGCTGAGGGCACCTATACAGCTGTGTATGCAAACCAATAGTCTACATGGATTTATCGTAGTCTTTACAGTCACCATAGTCATAATAGATCCCTCTTCTTCTTTAGGTCTACCTCTCTCCTCTCATCCTTCTATGGTTATGACACTTCTATCTCCATTCTTAACATAGACCCATGAAGCATGCTCTGGATCATTCAAATTTTATTTTATCTTTACCTTGTAATATTTACATGACCAACATTGTTAACAATAGTATTCTTCACATATTATAACTACGTCATCATCTCGCGAGACCGCAATGCATTGCCCGGAGCGTAGCGAGGAGCGAGAAAGGCGCCGGAAGGTGAGTACATAATGATTTTTATTATTTTTATTATTTTTAACATTAGATCTTTTTACTATTGATGCTGCATAGGCAGCATCAATAGTAAAAAGTTGGTCACACAGGGTTAATAGCAGCGTTAACAGACTGCGTTACACCACGGCATAATGTGGTGTAACGCAGCCATTAACCCTGTGTGAGCGCTGACTGGAGGGGAGTATGGAGGGGGCACTGACAGAGAGTAGGAAGGGGCAAATTCACGGCCGGACTGTGCCCGTCACTGACCAATCAGCGATGCGGGATTTCCATGACGGACAGACAAACAGACAGACAGACAAACAAACAGATAGAAGTGCCCCTTAGACGATTATATATATAGATTTTTTTTAATTTCATCCACTGTTCACTCACACTATTATCCTTCTCCACACACACAATATACACACCAATTATGTGTATTATCTTTCTTCACACGCAATATGCAACAATACACACGCTAAGGCCGGAGTCACACTAGCGAGGAATACGGACGAGTGCTATGCGAGAAAAAATCGCATAGCACTTGGACCGCTGTTAATCTATGGGGCAACTCCCATCACCGTTTTTTCTTCCATGCGAGTGCTGTTCGATTTTTATGCACTGGTGTCCTTTGAAAAGTCGGTAATTCATATGCGGCTACTGTAAAATCACACTGACAGGATATAATAGAAAAGATAGAATAGCTATATACACATAGAATAGATGAATATTTATATATACAATATATATACAGTGGGGCAAAAAAGTATTTAGTCAGTCAGCAATAGTGCAAGTTCCACCACTTAAAAAGATGAGAGGCGTCTGTAATTTACATCATAGGTAGACCTCAACTATGGGAGACAAACTGAGAAAAAAAATCCAGAAAATCACATTGTCTGTTTTTTTAACATTTTATTTGCATATTATGGTGGAAAATAAGTATTTGGTCAGAAACAAAATTTCATCTCAATACTTTGTAATATATCCTTTGTTGGCAATGACAGAGGTCAAATGTTTTCTGTAAGTCTTCACAAGGTTGCCACACACTGTTGTTGGTATGTTGGCCCATTCCTCCATGCAGATCTCCTCTAGAGCAGTGATGTTTTTGGCTTTTTGCTTGGCAACACGGACTTTCAACTCCCTCCAAAGGTTTTCTATAGGGTTGAGATCTGGAGACTGGCTAGGCCACTCCAGGACCTTGAAATGCTTCTTACGAAGCCACTCCTTCGTTGCCCTGGCGGTGTGCTTTGGATCATTGTCATGTTGAAAGACCCAGCCACGTTTCATCTTCAATGCCCTTGCTGATGGAAGGAGGTTTGCACTCAAAATCTCACGATACATGGCCCCATTCATTCTTTCATGTACCCGGATCAGTGGTCCTGGCCCCTTTGCAGAGAAACAGCCCCAAAGCATGATGTTTCCACCACCATGCTTTACAGTAGGTATGGTGTTTGATGGATGCAACTCAGTATTCTTTTTCCTCCAAACACGACAAGTTGTGTTTCTACCAAACAGTTCCAGTTTGGTTTCATCAGACCATAGGACATTCTCCCAAAACTCCTCTGGATCATCCAAATGCTCTCTAGCAAACTTCAGACGGGCCCGGACATGTACTGGCTTAAGCAGTGGGACAAGTCTGGCACTGCAGGATCTGAGTCCATGGTGGCGTAGTGTGTTACTTATGGTAGGCCTTGTTACATTGGTCCCAGCTCTGCAGTTCATTCACTAGATCCCCCCGCGTGGTTCTGGGATTTTTGCTCACCGTTCTTGTGATCATTCTGACCCCACGGGGTGGGATTTTGCGTGGAGCCCCAGATCGAGGGAGATTATCAGTGGTCTTGTATGTCTTCCATTTTCTAATTATTGCTCCCACTGTTGATTTCTTCACTCCAAGCTGGTTGGCTATTGCAGATTCAGTCTTCCCAGCCTGGTGCAGGGCTACAATTTTGTTTCTGGTGTCCTTTGACAGCTCTTTGGTCTTCACCATAGTGGAGTTTGGAGTCAGACTGTTTGAGGGTGTGCACAGGTGTCTTTTTATACTGATAACAAGTTTAAACAGGTGCCATTACTACAGGTAATGAGTGGAGGAAAGATGAGACTCTTAAAGAAGAAGTTACAGGTCTGTGAGAGCCAGAAATCTTGATTGTTTGTTTCTGACCAAATACTTATTTTCCACCATAATATGCAAAAAAAATGTTAAAAAAACAGACAATGTAATTTTCTGGATTTTTTTTTCTCAGTTTGTCTCCCATAGTTGAGGTCTACCTATGATGTAAATTACAGACGCCTCTCATCTTTTTAAGTGGTGGAACTTGCACTATTGCTGACTGACTAAATACTTTTTTGCCCCACTGTATATGTATATATATATATATATATATATATATATATATATATATATATATACATATATATATATTGTATATATAAATATACATCTATTCTATGTGTATATTGCTATTCTATCTTCTCTATTCTAACCTATTCTATTCTGTACATGGCAGATCATTTGCCGGCTTTTAATCTATCTATCTATCTGTCTAAATAACGAAAAAATGATCAGCACCTCCTAATGTGAACACGTGCAAGCTGCGAACACTGCATAATATAGACAAAAAGGAACACATGTGCATGAATCTAGGCCATGTGAAAACACAGAAAAACATAAAAAAAACATTCAATTTAGATTAAACTTCTCTACATTTTTCAAAAATGCATTTATTTATTTTTTTACTTAAAGTAATAGATGAAAAATGAAGGTTCTTAGTGCACAAATTGGCCAATTCACGTAAGCCTATCAACCACGGCAAGGTGACCTCCCTCTTATGGATCCCTGCTCTACAATATAAGCCACTTCTGGGGCACCAGCCTACAATTTTGGACAAACATGTCACTACCGGGATAAGCCTACAATTTATGGGCAGGTAGGGCTGATAACGCCACCTGCAAGGCCAATGGTAGGGGTGCAAGATCAGATCCAATAAGATCAAAGCCAATGGGAGGGGTGAAGAATATTTCATTTTAAAACGATGCTTCAATGACAGAGCACTGCTGTATTTAAAAGCTCATGTTAAAATTGCATTGCTTACGGATTGCATACGGATGTCATCTGGATAATAGATGCAAGGAAATCGCATCATCGCATTGCAAACGGATTACATACGGATCACCGTACGGAGAACATTGGTGCAATTCTCGGCTGTCAAAATCGGACCCATTTTTTATACGTTGAGTGTGACCCCGGCCTAAGACACCATTTGGTTCATCACAATTACACTTTTTTTTATTTCACTTGTCATTAGTTTATTCTATACAGATCTCGTTGATACTAAGCCCGATGTCCATATATGTAGCATAGCACTAAGAGTGACAGCTAAACCCGTTTACACCAGAAAATTGCCCCCAGTAACATTATATAGCCATTAGCCAAATGTATACAAGTGATTAATATACATTGCCTGATAAGAATTATTCTCTTGTTTTTATATCCCTATTGTAAGAACTGTCTACTCCCACTGTTGAATTTTGGATTGAGTGCGCATGCACGGCTGTTATTTCCACACTCCTTTTCCTGCAGTATGGCACATCGAGGCACATGCGCAGATTCACTGGCTCCAGTTGCCATGGCATCTGTGCCTGGTTTGCATCCTGCCTCCCGGATACAGGAAGCAGACACTTTATCTGCCCGGAAGTCGGCGTGATATGCGCCACGCAAATGATCCAATACAAACAGGTTATCCTTGATTATCCAACGCCCTTCTTTTCCCCATTGGTCAATACCGGGTATATCAACCCCTAGGTCTCCCCATCCCATATACACACTCCCTGAGGAAGCAGAGTGAAACACGCATTTGGGCTCCTGGACATGCACATGTTAAGCTGAATCCCCTTACTTCTATTATGCAGACTTTAAAAGAATGATATACTCCAATAGACTGTAAACTGGTAACAAATGATAATTTCCAAACTTGCGATATGGCACTATTAACCCCTTCACCAACTTGGGATTTTTCGTTTTTGTGTTTTTGTTTTTTGCTTCCCTACTTCCCAGAGTCATAACTTTTTTATTTTACCATGAATGTACTGGAAAACAAGAAAAAAATTCCCCTAAAATTGTTTTTTTTTACCATGTTCACTAAATACTAAAACTGACCTGTTATTATGATCTTCCAGGTTATTACGAGTCCGTAGATACCAAACATGTATAGTTTCTTTTTTATTTAAGTGGTGGAAAAAAAATCAAAGTTTGTAAAAACAAAAAGTCACCATTTTCTAAGACTCGTAAAGTCTTCATTTTTCGTGATCTGGGATTAGGTGAAGACTTATTTTTTGTGCGCCAAGCTGATATTTTTATCTATACCATTTTGGTGTAGATGCAATCTTGTGATTCCCTGTTGTTGCATTTTATTGAAATTTTGCGGCGATGAAAAAAATGTTATTCTATAGTTTTGATTTTTTTTCATGTTACGCTGTTTACCAATTGAATTAATTCTTTTTAGATTTTGATAGATTGGGCGTTTCTGAATGCAGTTACACCAAATATGTGTATTTTTTATTATTATTGCTTTGATTTGAATAAGGCAAATGGGGGGTGATTTGAAGTTTTTATTTTTTACATTTTTTAAATATTTTTAAAAACTTTTTTTGCTTGCTTCAATAGTCTTCTTAGGAAACTTGAAGCTTCGATCTTCTGATCACTTGTGTTACACATAGCAGGGCTTCATGGGGTGGTGCCCATAGCAAATCTGCCCTGTGGTCTCTTAGTGCTGGAGCCTGCATCAAAGAGGGGGAGGCGACCTATGACCTATGACATACCTGTAAGTCATAGGTCGTAAAGGGGTTAATATATGACTCTGCCAGAATACATTTCTTCTCCTTTTCTGATAAAAGGTTTAGCATTATAATTCTATGCCACCTGATTATTTAATTACATTATATTTATTAGATTATATTTATTATTTAGTTCACAAAAATATTTTGCCTTTAAATGACAAATAAAAAAAAAATCCCCTGTAGCATTTACATATTTTGTTTCTTCCAAGTAGGAAATTATCTCCATTGGATTTAGTTTTAACAACATCAATAAACATTTTTTATTAAATTAAGAAATTGATTTTATAATTTCAGCCATTATGTTTTTGCATCAATATCATCAGATGACGGAAAATGTAGTTACAGCTTCCTTATTGATCTGAGACATTGTGCTCTAAAGTACTCCTGCGACTGTATTATAACCCGAAACTTGATTTTCTTTACTGAGCCACAATTTTCAGATCACCGGAGATGTGCAGAGACTGCTTAAATGTTACCAATACATTCTGCAAAAATCCATTACAGAAATAAGTTTTTAACCAGGTGGTCTTCTCCTAGAGGTAGTCTTTCACTATTTATCATCTATCTAATCTACCGTAATCTAATCTAATCTATATATTAAAAAAGAAAAGATGAGCAGCACTCCATACCAAATTCCAAAATTTACAAAAAACTGATGTATTTATTCAGTGCTGGCTCCAGGTTTTCGTGGGCCCGGGGCAAAAGAGTCTCAGTGGGCCCCTTTAAAACATACCACGATTCATGATGCACAGATATGGCAGAGAAATATAGGTAAAGTACAATGCCAAAGATTTCACTTCTCACATTACATAAGTAATATCTATTGTAAATTAATAGCTCAGAAAACGGAGAGATGGTCCTCCATACAGTATTATGGGCACCACATAGTGCTCTATACAGAATAATGAGCCCCATATATTGCTCCATACAGAATAATGAGCCCAATATACAGTGGGGGAAATAAGCTTTTGATCCCTTCCTGATTTTGTAAGTTTTCCCCTGATGAAGATATGAAAAGTCTACAATTTTAAGGGTAGGTTAATTTTAAAATTGAGACATAGAATATCAAATATAAAATCCAGAAATTCACATAAACTATTTATTTGCATTTTTCAGTGAGAAATAAGTATTTGATCCCTCTGGCAAACAAGACCTAATACTTGGTGGCAAAACCCTTGTTGGCAAGCACAGCAGTCAGATGTTATTGTAGTTGATAATGAGGTTTGCACACGTTCGGAGGATTTTGGTCCACTCCTCTTTGCAGATCATCGTTAAATCATTAAGATTTTGAGGATGCTGCTTGGCAACTCGAAGCTTCAACTCCCTCCATAAGTTTTCTATGGGATTAAGGCCTGGAGACTGGCTAGGCCACTCCATGACCTCAATGTGCTTCTTTTTGAGCCACTTCTTTGTTGCCTTGGTTGTATGTTTTGGGTAATTGTCTTGCTGAAAGACCCAGCCATGACCCATTTATTTTTAATGTCCTGATGGAGGGAAGGAGGTTGTCCCTCAGGATTTTACGGTACTTGGCTCCATCCATTTTCACATTGATGTGGTGATGCAGTCCTGTGCCCTTAGTATAGAAACACCCACAAAACATAATGCTTCCATCTCCATGCTTGACAGTGGGGATGGTGTTCTTTGGGCCATAGGCAGCATTTCCCTTCTTCCTTCACACTCGGCGAGTTGAGTTAATGCCAAAAGACCTCAATTTTTGTCTCATCTGACCACAGCACCTTCTCTCAATCACTCACAGAATCATCCAGGTGTTCATTGGCAAACTTCAGACAGGCCAGCACATGTGCCTTCTTGAGCAGGGGGACCTTGCTGACACTGCAGGATTTTAAACCTTAATGGCGTAATGTGTTACCAATAGTTTTCTTGGTGACTGTGGTCCCAGCTGCCTTGAGATCATTAACAAGATTCCCCCATGTAGTTTTAGGCTGATCTCTCACCTTCCTTATGATCAAGGACACCCCACAAGGTGAGATTTTGCATGGTGCCCTAGATTTATATCGATTGACAGTCATTTTGTATTTCTTCCATTTTCTTACTATTGCACCAACAGTTGTCTCCTTCTCACCCAGTGTCTTGCATATGGGTTTGTAGCCCATTCCAGCTTTGTGCAGGTCTATGGTCTTGTCTCTGACATTCTTAGAAAGCTCTTGGTCTTCCCCATGTTGTAGAGGTTATAGTCTGACTGATTAATTGAGTCTGTGGACAGGAGTCTTTTATAAAGGTGACTATGTAAGACAGCTGTCTTTAATGCAGGTAACGAGTTGATTAGGAGCGTCTAACTGGTCTGTACGAGTCAGAACTCTTAATGGTTGGTAGGGGATCAAATACTTATTTCTCACTGCAAAATGCAAATAAATTGATATAATTTATACAATGTAATTTTCTGGATTTTATTTTTGATATTCTATCTCTCAATGTTAAAATTAACCTACCCTTAAAATTATAAATTACCAAATCAGCAAGGGATCAAATACTTATTTCCCCAACTGTATTGCTTCATTCAGTAAAATGGACCCCATATATTGCTCCATATAGAATAATGGACCCATATAATACTCCGCACAGTATAAGGAACCGCATATATTGCTCCGTACAGAATAATGAGCCACATATATTGCTCCATTCAGTATAATGAGACCCATATTATGATCCATATAGAATAATGGACCCCAAATATTGATCCATACAGTACAATAAGCCCCACGTATTGTTCCATACAGTATAATGAACTCCATATATTGCTCTATCTATATATATAATCGTCTAAGGGGTACTTCCGTCTGTCTGACCTCAACTTTTGTAACGGAAATCTCGGCAGCTGCCTGTCATGGCTGCCGCGACCAATCAGCGACGGGCACTGTCCGATTAGTCCCTCCCCTACTCCCCTGCACTCACTGCCCGGCGCCTGCTCCATAATCCCCTCTAGTCAGTCACTGCTCACACAGGGTTAATGGCAGCGGTAATGGGCCGCGGTGTAACGCACTCCGTTACCTCTGCTATTAACCCTGTGTGTCCCCAACTATTTACTATTGATGCTGCCTATGCAGCATCAATAGTAAAAATATTTCATGTTAAAAATAATAAAAAAAACAAAAAACCTGTTATACTCACCATCCGCCGCCTTTCCTGCTCCTAGCGACGCTCCGGTGACCACTCCATGCAAGCGGCAGCTTCCGGTCCCAGGGCTGGTATGCGACAAGGACCTGCCATGACTACACGATCATGTGACCGCGACATCATCACAGGTCCTGCTCATACCAGCCCTGGGACCAGAAGCTGCCGCTTGCAATGGAGCGGTCACCGGAGCGTCACGAAGAGCGGGAAAGGCGGTGGATGGTGAGTATAGCAGGACTTCAACGGGCCTTCGGAAGGTGAGTATATGTTTATTTTTTATTTTAAGTCTCTATACTACGTGGCTCTGTGCTGTATACTCCGTAGCTGTGCAATATACTATGTGGCTGGGCAATAAACTATGTGGCTGGGCAATATACTACGTGGCTGGGCAATATACTACCTGGCTGGGCAATATACTACGTGGGTGGGCAATATACTACATGGCTGAGCAATATACTACGTGGCTGGGCAATATACTACGTGGCTGCGCAATATACTACGTGGCTGCGCAATATACTGCGTAGCTGAGCAATATACTACGTGGCTGGGCAATATGCTACATGGATGCGCAATATACTACGTGGCTGGGCAATATACTACGTAGCTGGACAATATACTACGTGGCTGGGCAATATGCTACGTGATTGGGCAATATACTACATGGCTGGGCAATATACTACGTGGCTGGGTAATATACTATGTGGCTGGGCAATATACTATATGGCTGGGCAATATACTACGTGGCTGGGCAATATACTACATGGCTGGGCAATATACTACATGGCTGGGCATTTTACTACGTGGCTGGGCAATATAGTATGTGGCTGGGCAATATACTACGTGGCTGGGCAATATACTACGTCACTGGGCAATATACTATGTCGCTGGGCAATATAGTACGTGGGCTGTGCAATATACTACGTGGACATGCATATTCTAGAATACCCGATGCGTTAGAATCGGGCTACCATCTAGTACAGAATAATGAGCCCCATATATTGCTCCAATCAGTATAATGAGACCCATATATTGATCCATGTAGAATAATGGACCCCAAATATTGATTCATACAGTACACTAAGCCCCATGTATTGTTCCATACAGTATAATGAACTCCATATATTGCTCCACACAGAAAATGAGTCCCATACATTGCCCATACAGAATAATAAGCTCCATATATCGATCTATACAGTGTAATGGGCACCATATATTGCTCCATACAGTTTAATGAGCCACATTTATTGCTCCATACAGTATATGAGCCCCATATAATCCTCCATACAGTATAAAGGGTCCCATTTAAGGCTCCATAAAGAATAATGGACCCCATATATTGCTCCATGCAAAATAATGGACCCTATATATTGCTCCATACATAATGAGCCCTCTATAATGCATATAATGCTCCATAGATAGTAAGCCTCATACAATGCTCCATACAGAATGGGCCCTACATAATGCTCCATACATAATGGGCCCCATATAATGTTCCATACAGTTTATGATGGGCCCCATATAATGCTCCATACAGTATATCATGGGGCCCATATAATGCTCCATACATAACGTGCCTCACATAATGCTGTATACATAATTGGCCCCATATATTGCTCCATACAGTATAAGACGAGACCCATATATTGCCCTGTATATAATGGACCTCATGTAATGCAAATAATGCTCCATACATAATAAGCCCCATATAATGTTACAAACATAATGGGCCCCATATACTGCACCATACAGTATATAATGGGCACCATATATTGCTCCAGTATATGATGGGCCCCATATAATGCCCCAAACATTAAAAATAATACTCACCTCTCCTCGCTGGTCGCTGCTCTGCTCCGGACTCCTAAGCGTCCCTATCTTCCAGCTCTTTGTACTGTGACTGTTCAGAGTATAAAGCGCACAATAGTGAAATCATCGCGTCTTCTCACCTGAAACGTCACAGAGTCAGAAGGCACGGAAGAAGCCACAGCTGCAGAGGAATGGAAAAAGATAAGTATTGCAAGTACCAGGGCCCTGAGCAAGCGGGTGGGGGGTCCACTTGCGGGCGCTGGCACCGGGCACCCATAATGCGCTAGTGTTCCCGACGGTGAGTGGGCCCCCCGCCTGCTCAGGGCCCTAGCACATGCCCAGGCGCACCAGGTGCTGACGCCGCTCCTGTATTTATTGGCCACTGTAGTTTTTTGCATGGAGTAAACAACTGAGAGCTGCCCTCCCATTTTGCTTTTTATATGCCATAGCTTGGTGGGTTAAAATCTGCGTGCTGTATTTCACATCTAGATTTCTTCCTGTACTGGCTCCAGAGCAAGGCCTTGAACCATTCTCCTATGGCTGCTTCCCTTTTGCAGTAGTCCACACTGGGTTTTTCAGGGAACTTGGTGAACACCTCTGACATTATTACCCTAGGCCTTTTAAGGCTGGCTCAGACAGAAGTCAGGAACTTAGGTATAGGTAACAATGGTTAATTTGCCTCAAGTTTGTCAGTAAATTTCATCTACTTTACTTAGTTCCAGCCTGGTGTCTACTGTCTCTTCTGCTACTCTTAACTTCCCTGCCACAACCAGCATCATTTCCAAATTCAATTTAGCTTCCTAGGCGGTGTACACCTTAATCTATCAACACTAAGGTTGCCAACTCTAAGCAACTGTTCTTAGTCCTGTTCAAAGCTGGCCTCTGCTATCAAGGTAAGCCGTCTCTTCAAGCAGTCCTGCAGTTCTCGATTTCTGTCCTACAAGGTCCATTTTACATGAATCCCTTCAATTTAAAAATATTTCTGTAAAATACAACAACGTATATAGTATGTCAACATTTGATGTACAGTCTGTTGGTAATTTTGGCTATGTTAGTGGGTTAATTCTATGCTCACCCTAATCAAAATGCTCAAACCCTACCTGAGGCAGATATTGGCACCCTAATAGGCAAACAATAATGGTGGCCCTACTTTGCTTAGCTTACCCTTTGACATCCCTAGATTAATCTGCTACTCATATCTCAATATGTGTCAATAATAGTAATAATTTCAAATGTCATTCAAATTCATAATGCATTAGTAACAAAAGTTAAAGTAAACTCCATATGTTATCATGATAAAGTAAGCCAGGTATGCAGTTAAAGTTTACACAAAATTTACACACAAGATCTTATTCATAGAAGTAAAATAAATTGGTTAAAAATGTATACATAAAGGAAATCTTAAAATAGGATCAACTCTCCAAAGCTATTCATGTCAGTCATTACATGTCTCACACAGGTAACTGCTGCTATTAACAATTGCACTGCCAGAAGATACTGATCTGCATTTACTTCTGTTACTCCTGTGTTCAACCATTGCCATGCCAGAAGATACTATTTTAACAGCATTCCTGTTATTAATTTGTTCCCTGCTGGAAGATAACAATTTCTCATACAATTATCGTTCTCATGTGTATCTACACACCTGGGTCTGCTTGACGTCACCGCACAAAACACTGCCGGAAAAAGCCGAAGACTGCCGAGTGCAGTGAATACCGCCGGAAGGTAATGAGCAGCCCTGGAAGCAGATGCAGCCAGGAGAAGGTGGGGTGGGAGGACGTGTCACTGGACAGGTAATTATAATATTTATAATGTTTATTATTAATTTTATGCTTTCTTTTACAGGCCCTGGACCCGAACTGGACCCAAACTAACACGTGTTTCCCATGGAAACCCATGTTCGGGACCTTGGTTCGGTACGGGTCCCGAACTTTACAGTTATGGCTCTCCCATCCCTAAATATGACTCTAAAACAGAACTAGTGACCAGCGTGAAAGTGGAAATATTTATATAAAAAGGAGATATAAATTGTAATATATGAAAAAAACACTGGCAAAAATAAAAAAAATGCATTCAACAAAAAAATCAGTTCAAACATATCAGCACAAATATCAGAAGGATTTTTTCACTCATGTAAGTAATAACAATATTAATAATCACAATGTTTTTGTTATATTTCCAAAGCTAAGTTGTTTTGCTGTTGAATCACGAATCCATCCATTGGAATCAGATATCAGTTTGTGTTGTTTTAACCTCTATTTTCTATATATCACAAACATTTACATTTAGCTATCAGGATATTTACTGTCAAGTTGTAGACCTCATTACAGCAGAATCCATGATTACATTACATTCTGCCTCTAATTTACCAGACAATGAGAAAGAATATACTCTCCTGCTTCTGTCTAGGTTAACCTTTTTGTTACCCTGAATCATTGCTTTCTACGTAGAGTAATTAAATCAAGTAAGGATAAAAAAGAATTACTGAGACTTACAAAAAGATGATGCGCTGACACCAGACAATTCCCTGAATGTAAATCTAATTGCTCACAATTATACGTCTGATGGGTTTTGCTGTATTTAGTTTTCATAACATGAATGTGTATTGTATGGAAACATTTACAGTATACTCCAACTATATATATATATTTATATATATATATATATATATATTATGTAACGTGGCTAAAGGTTGGATAGTCGACGGGAGGTATGCATCACAGAGAACGCTTGTCGCTGTGATGTGACCCGGAGTGTTTTCTGTAATGCACATAAAGCAATAAGAAATTGTTTAGGATATTTGGGTCCGGGTTACGGGTAGCTATGAGAGATGGGAGGGTCTGGCTACCCATATACCTCACCCCTGGGTAAGGGGCATAACCATGCCTATCTATGTTTGTTTTAGGACCTGTGGTGATGTCAGAAGCACATGTCTAATCATGTGATGGGTTCCTGGGTGTGGTTACACCTATGTAAAGAGGTGTGTGTGTAGCACATGGTGAGTGTGTTTGGGAGTCTGCAAGAGTGGACAGACTTCCATGTGTCCTGGCTGGACACTGCAGAGTGACCTGTGTGTTGGACGGTTCCAAGTGGGGACAGACGTCCTGAACAGCACACAGAGACCATATTTAGGCTGGAGAGCCTATGTGCTGGACATGGCACAGCCTGCATGCCTACAGGTCTGAGAGAGAGCGGAGCTCTAATATGGACATTGAGGATTCAACTGTCTGAAGTAAGACTGTTTACCTGTTGTTCCTGTTGCTATGTGGTTTATGCAGCAATAAACCTGTGAACTTTTAATGAAACGTGCCTCCAGAGTGTCATCCGGCGCACCTGAGTGAGTACAATTCCTACAATATATATATGTATTGTATGACAGCGAATAAGTTTCAGCTTAGAGCCAAATAGAGCATAGATTCACCTTGTAACCCTATTTTACATTATATATATATATATATATATATATATATATCTAATATATAAAGCTGAATGTATGTGTGTATGTGTGTATGTATGTATGTCCGGGATTGGCATCTGCACCGTCGCAGCTACAGACACAAAACTTTGCACAGTCACACGTCTGGACCAGAGAGCGTCATAGGCTATGTTGTGAGGTGAAATTTTAACCCCGCGCTTTCCAATTCACCAAACAATTTTGCCCCTATCTACATAATGGGGAAAAAGTGAAAGGAAAAGTGTTGGAGGCAAATTGACAGCGGCCAGATGAGAACAAGGGGGACTTAGAGTGAGAGCGATGGCGCCAAAGAGTATATACCGTACAGTTGCTAAGGTGGGGCCCCGACATGGGATACTCACCACACACGGGGATATGAACACACACACAAAATGCGCCACACACTACCACGTGTTTGAACACATATACCACCCTCATCACACATTTCACCACACATACACCAACCTCGCCACATAAAAGTCAAAACACAAAAGTCGCCGCTCAAAACTCGCCACGCGCAAAACTCGCCACATGCAAAACTAGGCTCACGCAAAACTTGCCACACGTGTAAAACTCACCTCATGGAAAACTCACCACATGCACAAAAGTAGCAACACATGCAAAAGTTGCCTCACACAAAACTTGCACATACTCAAAACGCACCACACATAAAACTCGCCACGCGCAAAACTCGCCATGCGAAAAACTTGCTGCACACAACTTGCTACACTAACCTGTCACATGCAACTCGACACACAAAAAGTTGCTACACGCATGTCGCCACACAAAACTCATCTCACAAAAGTCGCTACATGCATGTCACCACATGCAACTCAACACACACAACTTGACACATGAAACTCGCCCTAAAACACACACAAGTCTGGTATTAGCCTTCAAAAATAAAAATCTGATTAATAAGCAGACAAACTACAAGAGCAACAACTGTACCATATAGGAAATACGGCAGCTGTCAGTCACATGACCTGTCTATCATGTGTATGTGTGAGCTAATATATACTGCCAGGGGGGAGGGCTTCCTGTTGGCTGGGGATTTATCAGGCTGCCAATTTAGCTTACAAATAATGAGGTAAAAATACTGACCAAATAACGTGTGAACGCGGTCTAATACAGGAGGAGATGACACACAGGTATATACTATATACAGGAGGAGATGACACACACATATATACTATATACAGGGGAGATGACACACAGGTATATACTATATACAGGAGGAGAGGACATACAGGTATATAGTATATACAGGAGGACATGACACACAGGTATATACTATATACAGGAGGAGATAACAACCTGGTATATACTATATACAGGGGAGATGACATACAGGTACATACTATATATTTGGGGGGTCGATGACACACAGGTATATACTATATACAGTGGAGATGACACACAGGTATATACTATATATAGGGCAGATGATACACAGGTATATACTATATACAGGAGGAGATAACAACCTGGTATATACTATATACAGGGGAGATGACATACAGGTACATACTATATACAGGGGCGATGACACACAGGTATATACTATATACAGGAGGAGATGACACACGTATATACTATATACAGGAGATGACATACAGGTATATACTATATAAAAGAGGAGATGACACATAGTTATATAGAGGAGGAGATGACATACAGCAGGTATATACTATATACAGGGGAGATTACATACAGGTATATACTATATACAGGAGATGACATACAGGTATATACTATATATATAGGAGGAGATGACATACAGGTATATAGTATATACAGAAGAGATGACACAGGTGTATACTATATATAAGGGAGATGACAAACATGTATATACTGAGGTGAAAATGAGGGGTGTGAGGTGAAAATGAAAAGGTGTGAGTGCAAAATGAGAGGAGTGAGGGAAAATAGTGGAGTGATCGGAAAATGACAGATGTGAGGTCGAAATGACAAGTGTTAGAGGGGAATGAGAGGAGTGAGGGGGAAAATAAGAGGAGTGAGGGGGAAATGAGAGGTGTAAGGGAGAAAATGAGAGGTGTAAGGGAGAAAATGAGAGTCATGTTGGGAAAATAAGAGACATGAGGTGCTATAACTAACCACAGATATTTACTATGCCCAGGCAATGCCAGGCTCTTCAGCTAGTATATACAGTATATATAAATATACTGTGTATATTGTATAAAATATTTTTAGCAACTTTGCAAAGCCGGTCAGGGAAAGAGAAACAAGGAGTTAAATACCCATGATCATCTGCTGCCCGGCGCACCACTACATCAGCGATCATGGGTATTTAACTCTTTGTTTCCATGATCCATTAACCATCTCGGTTAATTTTTCATTGCAACCTGCATCGAACTTCTCTCTTAAACCCTTAATCCCATATGACGTACTATCTCATCAAGGTGACCTGGGACTTAATTCCCAGTGACGGGATAGTACGTCATATGCGATCGGCCGCACTAACGGGGGGAGCGTGGCCGATCACGGCTGGGTGTCAGCCAACAATCGCAGCTGACATCCGGCACTATGTGCCAGGAGTGGTCACAGACCGCCCCTGGCACATTAACCCCCGGCACACTGCGTTGCTCCGAGGGTCTCCTGCCTTCTTCTCCCTGCAGGCCCTGGATCCAAAATGGCGGCGGGGCTGCAACCGGGTCCTGCAGGGAGGTGGCTTACCAGCGGCTGCTCAGAGCAAGCGCTGGCAAGCCTGCAGCCCTGCATGTCAGATTGCTGATCTGACACAGTGCTGTGCAAAGTCTCAGATCAGCGATCTGACCCTATAACATGATGACCTCCCACCCCGGGCAATGTTGTTAACTAAAAAAAAAATATTCAGTGCAAAAAAAAAATTCCTAAATAAAGAAAAAAAATATTTTTCCCATAAATACATTTCTTTATCTAAATAATAAAAGAAACAATAAAAGTACACATATTTAGTATCGCCGCGTCTGTAACGACCACCTATAAAACTGTCCCACTAGTTAACCCCTTCAGTGAACGCGGTAAAAAAAAGGGGCAAAAAACAACGCTTTCTTATCATACCGCAGAACAAAAAGTGGAATAACACGTGATCAAAAAGACGGATATAAATCACCATGGTACCGCTGAAAACACCATCTTGTCCAGCAAAAAACGAGCTGCCATACAGCATAATCAGCAAAAAAATAAAAAAGTTATAGTCCTCAGAATAAAACGATGCAAAAATAATTATTTTTTCTATAAAATAGATTTTATCATATAAAAGCGCCAAAACATAAAAAAATGATATAAATGAGGTATCCCTGTAATCGTACTGACCCGAACAATAAAACTGCTTTATCAATTTTACCAAACGTGGAATGGTATAAACACCCCCCCAAAAAGAAATTCATGAATAGCTGGTTTTTGTTCATTCTGCCTCACAAAAATCGGAATAAAAAGTGATCAAAAAAGTCACGTGCCCAAAAATAATAGCAATGAAAACGTCAACTCGTCCTGCAAAGAACAAGACCTCACATGACTCTGTGGATCAAAATAGGGAAAAATTATAGCTCTCAAAATGTGGAGACGCAAAAACTATTTTTGCAATAAAAAGCGTCTTTTAGTGTGTGACAGCTGTCAATCATAAAAATCCGCAAAAAAATGCTTTAAAAGTAAATCAAACCCCCCTTCATCACCCCCTTAGTTAGGGACAAATAATAAAATTTTAAAAATGTATTTATTTCCATTTTCCCATTTGGATTAGGGCTAGGGTTAGGGCTAGGGTTAGGATTAGGGCTAGGGTTAGGATTAGGGCTAGGGTTAGGGCTAGGGTTAGGGTTAGGGTTAGGGTTAGGGTTAGGGCTAGGGCTAGGGTTAGAGCTAGGGTTAGGGTTAAGGCTAGGGTTAGGGCTAGGATTAGGGCCAGGGTTAGGGTTAGGGCTAGGGTTATCGTTAGGGCTAGGGTTAGTGTTAGGGTTAGGGCCAGGGTTAAGGCTAGGGTTAGGGCTAGGTTTGGAGTTAGGTCTAGGTTTAGGGTTAGGGTTAGGGCTTGGGCTGGAGCTAGGATTAGGCCATGGTTAGGGCTAGGGTTAGGGCTAGGGTTAGGATTAGGGCTAGGGTTAGGATTAGGGCTAGGGTTAGGGCTAGGATTAGGGCTAGGGTTAGAATTAGGGGTAGGGTTATGGCTTGGGTTAGGGCTAGGGTTAGGGTTAGGGGTAGGGTTAGGGCTAGGGTTAGAGTTAGGGCTAGGGTTAAAGCTAGGGTTAGGGTTAGAGCTAGGGTTAGGGCTAGGGTTAGGGCTAAGGTTAGGGCTAGGGTTGGGGCTAGGGTTAGGGTTGGGGCTAGGGTTAGGGTTTCAGTTACAATTGGGGCTTTCCACTGTTTAGGCACATCAGGGGCTTTCCAAACGCGACATGGCGTCCGATTTCAATTCTGCTTTGAAAAAGTAAAACAGTGCTCCTTCCCTTCCGAGCCCTCCCGTGCACCCAAACAGATTTTTAGCCCAACATATGGGGTATCAGCATACTCAGGACAAATTGGACAACAACTTTTGGGGTCCAATTTTCTTGATACCCTGGGGAAAATAAAAATTTGGGGGGGCTAAAAAAACATTTTTTGTGTGAAAAAATGATTTTTTATTTTCACGGCTCTGCGTTATAAACTGTAGTGAAACACTTGGGGTTCAAAGTTCTCAGAACACATCTAGATAAGTTCCTTGGGGGGTCTAGTTTCCAATATGGGGTCACTTGTGGGGGGTTTCTACTGTTTAGGTACATTAGGGGCTCTGCAAATGCAATATGACGCCTACAGACCATTCCATCTAAGTCTGCATTCCAAATGCTGCTCCTTCCCTTCCGAGCTCTGCCATGCGCCCAAACGGAGGTTCCCCCCAACATATGGGGTATCAGCGTACTCAGGACAAATTGGGCAACAACTTTTGTGGTCCAATTTCTTCTCTTACCCTTGGGAAAATAAAAAATTGAGGGCAAAAAGATCATTTTTGTGAAAAAATATGATTTTTTATTTTTACGGCTCTGCATTATAAACTTCTGTGAAGCACTTGGTGGGTCAAAGTGCTCACCACACATCTCGATAAGTTCCTTAGGGGGTCTACTTTCCAAAATGGTGTCATTTGTGGGGGGTTTCAATGTTTAGGCACATCAGTGGCTCTCCAAATGCAACATGGCGTCCCACCTCAATTCCTGTCAATTTTGCATTGAAAAGTCAAATAGCGCTCCTTCCCTTCCGAGCTTTGCCATGCGTCCAAACAGTGGTTTACCCCCACATATGGGGTATCAGCGTCCTCAGGACAAATTGCACAACAAATTTTGTGGTCCATTTTCTTCTCTTACCCTTGGGAAAATAAAAAATTGGGGGTGAAAAATCATTTTTGTGAAAAAATATGATTTTTTATTTTTATGGCTCTGCATTATAAGTTTCTGTGAAGCACTTGGTGGGTCAAAGTGCTCACCACACATCTAGTTAAGTTCCTTAGGGGGTCTACTTTCCAAAATGGTGTCACTTGTGTTGAAGTTTCAATGTTTAGGCACATCAGTGGCTCTCCAAACGCAACATGGCGTCCCATCTCAATTCCTGTGAATTTTGTATTGAAAAGTCAAACGGCGCTCCTTCCCTTCTGAGCTCTGCCATGCGTCCAAACAGTGGTTTACCCCCACATATGGGGTATCAGCGTTCTCATGACAAATTGCACAACAACTTTTGGGGTCCAATTTCTTCTCTTACCCTTGGGAAGATAAAAAATTGGGGGCAAAAACATCAATTTTGTGAAAAAATATGATTTTTTTATTTTTACAGCTCTGCATTATAAACTTTTGTGAAGCACTTGGTGTGTCAAAGTGCTCACCACACATCTAGATAAGTTCCTAAGGGGGTCTAGTTTCTAAAATGGTGTCACTTGTGGGGGGTTTAAATGTTTAGGCCCATCAGTGACTCTCCAAACGCAACATGGCGTCCCATCTCAATTCCTGTCAATTTTGCATTGAAAAGTCAAACGGCGCTCCTTCCCTTCCGAGCTCTGCCATGCGCCTAAACAGTGGTTTACCCCCACATATTGGGTATCAGCGTACTCAGGACAAATTGTACAACAACTTTTTGGGTCCATTTTTTCCTGTTACCCTTGGTAAAATAAATCAAACTGGAGATGAATTAAATTTTGTGTGAAAAAAAGTTAAATGTTCATTTTTATTTAAACATTCCAAAAATTCCTGTGAAACCCCTGAAGGGTTAATAAACTTCTTGAATGTGGTTTTGAGCACCTTGAGGGGTGCAGTTTTTGGAATGGTTTCACACTTGGTCATTTTCTATCATATAGACCCCTCAAAATGACTTCAAGTAAGATGTGGTCCCTAAAAAAAATGGTGTTGTAAAAATGAGAAATTGCTGGTCAACTTTTAACCCTTAAAACTCCCTAACAAAAAAGAATTTTGGTTCCAAGATTGTGCTGATGTAAAGTAGACATGTGGGAAATGTTACTTATTAAGTATTTTGTGTGACACATCTCTGTGATTTAAGTGCATAAAAATTCAAAGTTGGAAAATTGCAAAATTTTCAAAATTTTTGCCAAATCTCCATTTTTTTCACAAATAAACGCAAGTCTTATCAAAGAAATTTTACCACTATCATGAAGAACAAAATGTCATGAGAAACCGCTGTCAGAATCATCAGGATCTGTTGAAGCGTTTCAGAGTTATAACCTCATAACGGGACAGTGGTCAGAATTGTAAAAATTGGCTCGGTCATTAACATGCAAACCACCCCTGGGTTAACCACCCAGTGTATTTACATATTCCCTTCAGCTTTACCTATATCTTGGAGGCCAAACTTTTGAATGATGGAGGCAAGGTCTTTGCAGCATGGTTACAACCCACACTAGTGGTCAACTGATATTAATCAGGTTTTTTTTCTGTAATAGCATTGTTGCAAGGCTAATTAACCCTGCTATCTGCTCTTAATAACAAATATATTTAACACATTTTTTATTGAAACAAATGACCTTTTAATATAGAGGTAGTTATTTGGTTGGATTTTTTTTATATTCATTATCCCCATTGATACCTGTTTTTGTGCTTAACAGCCAACATTTTTTATCTTTGGGCAACTGTGTCATTGTATCACCTCCATCTTTTATGTATCTGATCTTACTTCATTATGATGTTGCTTGTTCCAGATAGTGTCTTTTTGTATGTCAATAAAATTGACATTTTTTGTAGCTTTGACTCATCTTCTCCTGCATTTTATACTTAGTTTTTTGAGTCTACTCTGCTCCATTTTTTCTTGGTTCCTATTTGCATACAAATGCATTACTTTGAGTCATGTATAGTTGGAGACTTTTTGCATCAGTTGTCACAAGTTGTATGAAGTCATTATTGCTGGAGTGTGATCAGTACAGAGCAGGAGAAAACCTGCCGGATGACGCTGCAAGGCTATGTTCACATGAAGCGTTTTGCAATTTTTTTTTCTTTTTTATGCAAATTAAAAGCTGCTTTCTACAGTAAAAGAAAATTCTATTTCAGAAATCTCATGCGCACACTTGTCTTGTTTTTTTCCGAGGGTAAATTTGAGAACTGCAGCATTTTTTAATTCTGCTGTATGCAAACACTGAAAAAAATGCAACAAATGTTTTTGCTGCTTTTTTTGCTGTGTTATTGAAGCATTTTTGGTGAATAAAACTCACTTTACTAAACTTAAACATGTACTGGATACAAAGCACACGTGTAATCCACACCCCAAAAAATGCTACAAAAAAACGCTGCAACAATGTGAGAAAAATGGGCAATTTCAATGCAGCTTTTTTACTGCCATGACTGCAGGTTTTGGCTGAAGAAAAAAAAATACAGCAAAACCTGCTTGAGAACATAGCCTAAGCCTTAGGTAAAAAAAAAACGAAACAAAAAAAACTAAAAAAAAAACAAGGTTAATATCAGATAATGCTTGCTAATTTGCAGATATTGGGTGAATTGTCAGGTAAATAGCAAAAGAAATGTGCCCAGCCAAAGTGCAATTCCCAGAAAAAAAAATCTTTCAGCCATACAGGCAAGCCAGCACTGGTACACTTACCACTCACAGCACTGTGAACAGCGTCTGTAAGCATGCCCGAGCAGTGACTTACAGCTGGTTCTGCAATGCATCAATGCAACACTCAAAGTAAAGAAGAACATGCCTCGCTGTAGCTAAGAGCATGTTTCTGTGTGTGAAAAATATGTATGACAGTCCGGATCTCGTGGTCTAACCTCCTGCATGACTCAGTGTGGGAGAAAGGGCAGTGCAGCTGAGTTTTGATGTGTCACAGTACAAACCTTTCTATCAGTTCTCCTTCATTCATAGCACTGTCACCTCTGCTGTACTTCTCCCTTCACACTGCTTCATGCAGATTGGTTGAGGAATAAAGTAGTGAAACAAGGTGGAATTAAGCTTTTAATTCAGCTTTACTAACCAATAAGTGCCAGAATGCTGGTGCAAAAGCCTTGCTTCAAAATTAAAAAGAGGTTTTTTTGGACATTTTAAGGCAGAAAAAGGGTGTGACTTGAGTGAAATATTGCCTAGAAAGGGAATCGGTTCAGATGAACCAACATCTTGGTTTAAAAAATTCTTTAAAAGTAAGCCAAATAAAACCTGGTATCTAATGATGCACAAATTAGTCGATTTCTAGACTAAGATGCCACTGGCTGTATACCAGACAAGATTGTAAATTCCACTCCAATATAGGCATAAAGAAGTGAGGACAACATGGTGACCTCAACAAGAGCCACTTGTCCACAATCCAGACTAAATAACGTTTCCCCTGATGAGGAAACATTCATCGACTGCAGTGCAGATCATTAAATAAATCTGCAGAAGAAAAATAAATACAAACTTCCTCCCAAGCTTCTTACATACCATAAATTTGCAGTTGACATAAAACTGGCATGAACATTACTGATATGTTCACAGGGCTTTTGGCACGGGTTCCATCAGTCAGTCCAGAGCAATTTGCTAAGAAACATGTCTGTCATTTTACAAGGACATATTTTTCCAGTAGAAGATAACAAAAGAAAAATTATCAAGTAGCATTTTAGTAAAAGATGCATCTTCTCTATAGAAGCTCCAGACTGAAATGAATCAAATGGCATGCAGTAGGATTCCTGGCGAGGTGCCTGGCATGGCCTGCTATAGTACATTTATCCACAGTGATTAGATTAGAAATTATTAATAGGGGTCTACAGAGTAGTGCTAAGGGTCATCTAGAGTTTAATTCTGCTCTCGGATAACTTTGTTTTATTTGATGGAATTGTTATGGTCGGGGTTTCATATGTTTATAGGAAACAATATACTCAATAATGAACCCATGCATGCAGCTCCAAGGTCAGAAAACCTATTGTGCTTCAAGATTGAAGTCCATACAATTGTGTTAATTAAAAAACACTGATTCGACTTTCCCTGGTAATGAAGTACATATGAGAATTGACTAACAAACTGCTGAGAATGTATTTCACAATGAAAGTAAATGGGCCTTTGGGAATAGGAGAACTGGACAATGCTAATGTTATTTTTTGGAATCAATGTAGAAAGCAGCAGAAATATTTATTGTCACTGAGATAGATATTCTTATGGTCACACCTAGCCAGAGGTTCAAGTTTTATATTGTTCTATATGCATTGACATGCAGAATTACCTCTGGCAATGGTTATAAACCAAAGCTTGATTCACATGTCAGTATTTGATCAGTAGAATTAAGATTAAAAAAAAATTAAAAATTCACATAATGAATCTACATCAAATTCTGAAAGATTTTGCTTCAGATTTTTTTTTTTAATCATATTTCCCTGCAGAAAATAATTGAGAAAAAACAAACACAAAACACTATAGGCCCAATTCATCAAAGCCTTCATGCCAGCATTCTGGAGTAAATGTGATGAGTCATAATTAGAAACTGAAAAAAAAATGTGATTAAATAATAGTACATACACTGTGTGCAGAATTATTAGGCAAGTTGTATTTTAGAGGATTATTTTTATTAAAATCTTATTATTATTAAAATCTGTTAAACTGTAAAGCGCTGCGGAATATGTTGGCGCTATATAAATAAAGATTATTATTATTATTGATCAACACCTAGGTTATCAATCATCCCAAAAGACTCAAATATCAAAGCTTAATATTTATTTTTTTTATTTAGATTTGGCTATCTTAGGAGGATATCTGTTTGTGCAGGTAACTATTACTGTGCAGAATTATTAGGCAACTTCATAAAATCCAAATATATTCCCATCTCACTTGTTTATTTTCCCCAGGTAAACCAATATCACTACACAAAATTTAGAAATAAACATTTCTGACATGCAAAAACAAAACCCCCAAAAATGAGTGACCAATATTGCCCCCTTTCTTTATGATGACACTCAGCAGCCTCCATCCGTAGATTCTGTCAGTTGCTTGATCTGTTTACAATGAACATTGCGTGCAGCAGCCACCACAGCCTCCAGACACTGCTCCGAGAGGTGTACTGTTTTCCCTCCCTGTAGATCTCACATTTTATGAGGGACCACAGGTTCTCTATGGGGCTCAGATCAGGTGAACAAGGGGCCATGTCATTATTTTTTCTTCTTTGAGACCTTTACTGGCCAGCCACACTGTGGAGTAGTTGGAGGCATGTGATGGAACATCGTCCTGCATGAAAATCATGTTTTTCTTGAACTATACCGACTTCTTCCTGTACCACTGCTTGAAGAAGTTCTCTTCTGGAAACTGGCAGTAGGTCTGGGAGTTGAGCTTCACTCCATCCTCATCCCGAAAAGGTCCCACAAGTTCACCTTTGATGATACCAGCCCATACCAGTACCCCACCTCCACTTTGCTGGCGTCTGAGTTGGAGTGGAGCTCTCTGGCCTTTACTGATCCAGCCTCTGGCCCATCCATCTGGCCCATCAAGAGTCGCTCTCATTTCATCAGTCCATTAAACCTTTGAAAAGTCAGTCTTAAGATATTTCTTGGCCCAGTCTTGACCTTTTATCTTATGTTTCTTGTACAAAGGTGGTCGTTTTTCAGCCTTCCTTACCTTGGCCATGTCCCGGAGTATTGCACACTTTGTACTTTTTGTTACTCCAGTAACGTTGCAGCTCTGAAATATGGCAAAACTGGTGGCAAATGGCATCTTGGCAGCTTCACGCTTGATTTTTCTCAATTCATGGGCAGTTATTTTGTGCCTTTTTTGCCCAACACGCTTCTTGCGACCCTGTTGGCTATTTGACATGAAACGCTTGATTGTTCGGTGATCACGCTTCAAAAGTTTAGCAATCTCAAGACTGCTGCATCCCTCTGCAAGACATCTCACAATTTTAGACTTTTCAGAGCCCGTCAAATCTCTCTTCTGACCCATTTTGCCAAAGGAAAGGAAGTTGCTTAATAATTAAGCACACCTTATATAGGGTTTTGAGGTCATTAGACAACACCCCTCCTCATTACAGAGGTGCACATCACCTGATTTACTTAATTGGTAGTTGGCTCTCAAGCTTGAACAGCTTGGAGTAGGACAACATGTATAAAAAGTATCATGTGATCAAAATACAACTTGCCTAAAAATTATGCACACAGTGTAGACATAATCAATTTTTTTATTCAAATTTGTTGGGATTCAAAAAATGGCAGGTAATCCAATTGTCCGGAAAAGATAATCAGTATGTCTTCTAAAACTGTATGCAATCTCTTTCAATCTATTTAACAGAAACACAGCCGTACCAATGTCAAAGTGATTTTACCATAGAAACAGATCGTAACCAGGTTCTGACCAACAGCTATTTAATTGTAGCACAAAATTTCCATACACAGAAGTTGAAGGGATTTAGGAAAAAGTGTAATTACTATCCACTCCATATAAAAAGATTATTTATTGAACATATTTTATAAAAGCATAAACAAATGATAAAAGAGCAAGGTTCCCCTGAGGAAGCAAGGTGAAACGCATGCCAGGGCCCCGGACATCAATAGATAGGCTTTACTCTAACAGGTGTGCCTAGATTATTTAATTACTTAGCATTATTCACATCTACGTATTGTGGTCATTGATCCATGTACCCTGTTTCCTTTTTTTTGCTCTGCAATTTGGTTTGATTTCCCTGTAGGCTTCATTACCTTATGATGACATCCCTGGATATTAATTATAGCATTTTGCAAGCATATACCTTTTTCTATTAGACTAGCTTGCCTGTATACATTGTGTCTTTTTTTGTATTATATCTTTTTGTCCCCCCCCCCCGTTTTTAACAATTGTATTAATAAACAGTTATTTTAATCTTAATATATTGTTCATTTCACTTCTTATCCTCTTTTTGGTATACTCTGCAGAGGATTATGTCTTTCTGTATACATATGAACATATTTGTTACATGAACTACTGTCCTTTATATTATGTATAGGGCTGATGATGTTTACTTTGACCGCAGGACATACTATATGTGGGGATAATTCATTGTTTTTAGTCTGACTTAATGTCACAAATTGAGAGCACATTATTCTAATTGCTATTTACCACGAAAAGCATCATAAGCTCTGTCTTCTAGATATTACAGTATGGCACATTGGCTTTGTTACATTTGTCACTATTATTCTGTCAATATTCACTATTAACTATTCACTATTAACCATTAATGTTAACTATTATGTTAACCCCTTCATGACCTATAACACACATATGTCATTGGTCATGTCCATGCATTCCATCTGGGCTCCAGCACTAAACCCGCATCTTTTCCGGTACATGGCAGCTGATGAACAGCGGACATGTGCCCCTAACAGCCACGGGTTGAATTGTGATCCACACGCTGCTGTTAATATGTTAAATGCCTTTGTCAATCTCATACAGCGGCATTTAACATTGCCGCGCTGGAACGCGTCACTAATCCTGCCCATCATTGTCCCCTGGTCACACGATTGGTTGGCATGACAACCCAAGGTCTGCAGGAGACCCTTATGGTTGTCATTGCTTATCTGCTATGAGAACTGCCCCTTGGCCAGTGCTCATAGTAAATGATCAATTCTGCTACACATAGCAATTCTCAAGCCCTGCTGTGTGCAGCACAAGCGAACGGATGATCGCAGCTTCAAGTCTCCTCAGGAGACTGTTGAAGCAAGTGAAAAGTGAAAAAAGTTTTAAAAAATATTTTAAAAAAATATAAAAGTTCAAATCACCCCCCTTTTGCCCCATTCAAAGCAAAACAATAAAAAATACACATATTTGGTATCGCTAAGTTCACAAATGCCCAATCTATCAAAATCATATCATAAAAAGAAATAATTCAATTGGTAAACGGCGTAAAGAGAAAAAAATCAAAACGTCAGAATTACGTTTTTTGGTTTGCTGCAACATTGCAGTAGAAAGCAATGAGGCGATCAAAAGATCATATCTACCCCAAAATGGTATTAATAAAAACATCAGCTCATTGCTCAAAAAATAAGGCGCTACGGAAAATGGAGCCATTTTTTTCACCACTTAAATAAAAAAGAACCTATACATATTTGGTATCTTCAAACTCGTAATGACCTGGAGAGTCATAATGACAGGTCAGTGTTAGTATTTAGTGAGAATGGTAAAAAAAAAAAAAAAAATGTGGAATTGCACTTTTTTCAATTTCAACGCACTTTAATTTTTTCCCATTTTCCAGGATATAATATGGTAAAGCCAATAGTGCTGTTCAAAATTACAACTCGTCCTGCAAAAAACAAGCCCTCACATGGCCATATTGACTTTAAACTAAAACAGTTTTTGGACTGGGAAGAAGGGGAGCAAAAAGCAGAAATGTAAAAACAGAAAATCACAAGGTCATGAAGGGATAAACCTAATAAATTTCTTGAGGCAACCTTCGACATCTGTCTACGTGATTTTTTTGCTAGAATTTAATTGGGTGCATTACCATACTTTGCATATAGGACGGTTTGAGGATTGTTATAAGTCCAACAACCTATTTAATAACACAGTACGTAGACAGACTTTGCATGCTTAGCATTACATTTTAAATAAATAAAAGGTCCAAAAATTATCCCTTTTAGTTTGCGATCAATTGACGATGTTGCTGTGACAGAATTTTGCTGTGATCGAGAAAAGTCATGTGCCATATATTCCATAATGGTTTCCACTTTCTCCTCACTGATATGGTTGCTGGAGTCAAAGAAGGTAAATTGTGCAAGTGGTGATGGTGGTGCTTCTGCTGCTTCATAATAGCTCCAGAATTTTTAGAAGTGCTATGTTTTTTACACTACCCCATGCATTGACATTGCCACTTTTTTTTTTACCATACATTTTGTAAACCGCAATAAAGACATTGGACCATTTTTTTAAAACTAATTTTGCAATTCTTGCAACAACAAAAAAGGATGTGATAAATGCTAGGTTGGTAGGTACATATATATAGAAGGCAAAATGTGGCAGTAGGAAAGCGTAATGTTCTGGCGTGTATGGTTGTCAAACTGGGCTAGTAAAGTAAATGTGCAAAAACAGACATGCACAGTTAAATATCTACTTTTTTATTTTTTTTAACAAAATTCAACCTCATTCACAAAAAAAATGACTTCACGATCTGAAACGCGTCTGCAGACCATTTTTTCCCCTTGTATGGGTTGTGACATTCATGATGTTTATTTTCAATAAATACATAATAAAGCCATGTTTTTAGAAGATCCTTGAAGCTGGACTTTTTCTGCATTCGAAAAATGCTAGATAGGTACACGACAGAAAAGCCACCACCTGAAACAAAGCGCTGTATTGATGTTATGCATATTGATGTCAAAGTTGACTGGTAAATAGATGTGAAAAAATAAATCAGTTTGGATTTTGAGGACTTTTCTTTCATTGTTTTTGTATTATTTTCCAATAAAATACATTTAAGTTTGTGAGTGTTTATACATATGTACACAGTGTATATATATGATATTTTTTAGGTCATTAGTGAATGGGGTTCTTGTTTTTTATGTAGCTATTAAATCTGAATTAAGTTTAGCAATAGTATTTTCTAGTAGAAACAATACTGTAATTAATAGTCAAATTGTAATTAGATTAATTTCCCATAATCTATTCTAGATGTTATTCCCTCTGTATGCATAGTACATACCTGAAAAAAAGCTTTCCAGTGCCAGTAACCCTGAGCCAATTAATGAAAGGAAGTTGGTGCTCAATGTGTTTTGTAATAAGTGCCAGATGATTAGGAAGCTGGAGGCATCGCCTATATCTAAGCACATCAGTTCAAGTCATCAGGTGGCAAATTCACCAAGGAGTTTGAAACCAGATGTTTAATGCAATTACAGTTCATTATTGTGTTTGCCTTTGTTTTTCATTAGAACATTACTAAGCCTAATGTCATTATATCATTTGGTAAAAAACATCAGGTAAGAAAAACAGAATCTATAGGAAACTGGCTTAATAGTAGAATGATTAAACTGTGCTTACTTTAGTTTATAGTTAATACAGCTATGTTTGTATACTTTATATCATTCAGTACATCAGCTTTCATTGTTATTATATAGTAACCGGTTTTATTAAATAATTCATTTTAAAGGGTTTGGTCAACAATTCCGACCTCCTATCCGTAGGATAGTTTATAACCTGCTCATATATACATCCAGACAGCCAAGAGATCCAGAGATCCAAAGAACCACAGACTCTTTACAAAACCACAGCCAGGCACACTCTACAGAATGGCTGCCAGATCATGGCTCCATCATGAGGACACAGATTTGACATTCTACAGGATGTCAGCTTAGGGGACTATGGCCCTGGCTGAAAGAATAGAGATCTGATCCTTTGGCCATCACTGAACCCATGGATACATTTGGGGAGGTCAGGATGTGGACCCACCGGTCATATGAGCCCCATAGATACATTTGGGAAAGCCAGGATTGGGACCCACCGGCCACCTGCTCTCCATGGAGATGTTTGCAGAAGCCAGATGGATACCCTCTAGTCACCTGGCCTTGAACCTCAATTGACTGTCAGCTTCCTAAGCTTGTTGTTACATCCTCGCTTTGCGTGACACAGGTGGGGGTAGTAGGCCCTGGAAGCTCTGAAGTTACAACTGCTCTTATCCCAGTAAGTCAGTGGAAGAATGAGACCATCTTGGGTATTTTGCTGAGACTATTCTACATGTTAGTTGCTAGTTTTGTGGTTCAATAAAGTATTGCCACACTGTTTTATCCTCACCTTGTGTTGTCTGAGTAGCATTATGTCCACGGAGAGCGGGTGTTTTTGAATCAAAAATATTTATTAATGAATTATGAATAAAAAATATTTTTTAAAGATATTATGGAGCTGGAGCTTCCTTCGTGATTGATTAGTTTTCCTGCTGCACCACAGTTTTCCTTGCTCTGGATTCCTGTCTACATGTGGGTGAGCAGACAAAACAACTTTTTTTTCTCTTTTATTCCTGCAGAGGTATACAAAGAGGTATACAAAGCAGGCAGCCTTGTCCTGATGCAAATGATGAATAAACTATCCCAGTCCATGTAGAAAAAAATAATAGGTTCTGCAGCAGCTGAAAGATGCCACCATCGTCCACATCTACATGAGAAAAGGCAACCACCAATCTTGCGACAACCATTGAGGCATCTCCATTCTGCCCATTGCTGGAAAGATTCTGGATTACCTCTTGCTCAACAGCCTCCTCTAGCACCTTGAGCAAGGTTTAATACTTGAAGGACAGTGCGGCTTCCGTGCTGAATGTGGAACAGCAGATATGTTCTTCACAGCGTGTCAACTCCAGGAAAAGTGTCAGAACCAAAGCAGCAATGTTTTTGGGACTTTTGTAAAATTGACAAGGCTTTTGACACAGTCAGTAGAGATGGCCTGTGGAAAATCATGGGAAAATTTTGCTACCCTAGCAAGTTCATCACAATTGTCGGCATCTCCATGATGGTATGATGGTGAAAGACCTGAATGATGGGCATGTATTGAAGGCTTTCCCAGTTGAAAACAGCATAAAACAAGGCCGTGTATTCACCCCGACCATGTTCAGTGTGCTATTTTCTGTGTGCTATGGACTGTTTTTCACAAGCTTGCGACAACTTTGGTCTGTTTATCAATACCAGAAAGACCAAAGTTATGTACCAACCAGCTCCAGGCTCCAGGAAACCATACTAGGAGCCACACATTACATTGAAGGAGCACAACCTCAAAGCAGCCAACAACTTCACCTACCTGGGTAGCACACTCGCTCAGGTAGTGCCCATAGACAGGGCCGGCGTCAGCACCCGGTGTACCCGGGCAAGTGCCGGGGCCCTGGCGAGACAGGTGGGCCCATTCAGGGCCGGCGTTAGGGGCAGGCAGCTGCCAGTGCCTAGGGCCCCCGCTCCCCCAGAGGCCCTCAGCTAGTGGCACATCACGCAGCTGCTATGGGGCCCCTGTGAGGCAGGGGGGCCGCCTGTCACAAGGGCCAACTCCCCCACCACCGCTTTGAACTTTACCGGCGTCTGCCGGTAAAGTTCAAAGCAAATGATGGAGGAGAGAGCGTCACCTGACGCTCCCTCTCCCATCATTCCCCTCTCTGCCGCTGTGGGTGTGCGATGATGTCATCGCGCACTAGCTGTGTGCCAGGCAGTGCAGCGGCAGCCGCCGAGACCGGAGCAGGGAGGGAGCAGCACGGCACGGGAACATTGAGAGGTGAGGAGTGTTTTTTTTCTGTAGCTAACAGTGGACTATGGGGCCATTCTTGGGGGGAGGGGGGCTGTGCTGTTTACTACATGTCTGTGCTATATACTACATGGCTGGTCTATATACTACATGGCTGTTCTATATACTACATGGCTATTCTATATACTACGTGGGCCGTGTTATATACTACGTGGGCTGTTATATGCTACGTGGGCTGTGCTTTATACTACATGGCTGTTCTATATACTACGTGGGCTGTGTTATATAATATATGGCTGTGCTATATACTATATGGGCTGTTATATGCTACGTGGGCCATGCTATATACTACATGGCTGTTCTATATACTGCGTGGGCTGTGTTATATAATATGTGGCTGTGCTATATACTATATGGGCTGTTATATGCTATGTGGGCTGTGCTATATACTACATGGTTGTTCTATATGCTACGTGGGCCGTGTTATATACTGCGTGGGCTGTATATGCTACGTGGGCTGTGCTATAAACTACATGGCTGTTCTATAAACTACGTGGGCCGTGTTATATACTATGTGGCTGTGCTATATACTATATGGGCTGTTATATGCTACGTGGGCTGTTATATACTACATGGCTGTGGTTATATGCGATCATGAATCGTGGTATGTGTTAAAGGGGGGGCCCACTGAGACTCTTTCGCCCGGGGCCCTCATAAACCTGGAGCCAGCCCTGCCCATAGATGCTGAGGTCAATTGCAGAATTGCCAAAGCCAGCACCGCCTTTGGGAGACTCCGTAAGAACATCTTTGAATAAAGGGGAATCAGCCATACCACCAAGCTGAAGCTCTACAGCCCGGTGGTCCTTACTAGAGATGAGTGAACCTTTCAAGCTTCAGTTCAGTTCGATTTGCCGAATGATTTGACGTTCGCCAAACATGTTGGACGAACTTACCCAAAACGCCATTAGATTCAATGGGAGGCCAAACCAGACATATACACAACACCTTAAGGGGTGACAAAAAGCTTCCCAAACAGCTAAAATTAGGGGTAGACACTAGGGTTGAGCGACTTTTACTTTAATAGGATCGGGTTGAGTTTCACGAAACCCGACTTTTTCAAAAGTCGGGTCGAGTGAAATCGGCCGATCCTATAAAAAAGTCGGGGTCGGGGTCGGCCAAAACACGAAACCCAATGCAGTGCATTGGGTTTCCAATGGTTCCCAGGGTCTGAAGGAGAGGAAACTCTCCTTCAGGCCCTGGGATCCATATTTAAGTGTAAAATAAAGAATGAAAATAAAAAATATTGCTATACTCACCCTCTGACGCGCCCTGGTACTAACCGGCAGCCTTCCTTCCTTAGAATCAGCGCGTGAAGGGCCTTAGATGACGTCGCGGCTTGTGATTGGTCACGCGACCGCCCATGTGACCGCTCACGCGACCAATCACAAGCTGCGACGTCACCGAAGGTCCTTCAAGCGCTGATTCTTAGGAAGGAAAGCTGCCGGAAAGAAGCAGGGCGCGTCCGAGGGTGAGTATATTCCTATTAGGTATAGTTAGTAGCAGGGCGCGTCAGAGGGTGAGTATAGCAATATTTTTTATTTTAATTCTTTATTTTACACTTAAATATGGATTCCGATACCGATTTCCGATATTGCAAACATATCAGAACTCGGTATCGGAATTCCGATACCAGATTCAGAAGATCGCCGACCTCATGGCCGACCCCACACAGGGGTCGGGTCGGGTTTCATGAAACCCGACTTTGCCAAAAGTCGGCGACTTCTGAAAATGGCCGACCCGTTTCGCTCAACCCTAGTAGACACCATGAAAACTGGCATCAATTGACCCACAGTAAAAATTTGCAAATGCCACAGCACTAGTCAGCCATGGGCCATGCATGAGGTATCAGGGTCTGGCCCAGTATTTACAGCTTAGAATTGAAGTTTCAATGAGGAACTGGTGGAGTGGTGTAAGCCTTCTTAGCTGGGAGACCTGATACCTCATGCAACAGCTCAATTATTTTAGTATACTAGCCACACTCAGGTGGCACAAACATCAGTTTCATAGACTACTATTGGTAGAAAAATGTGCGAATAGTAACACAGATAACTGACTGATCAATTGACCCACGGTAGAACCTGTCATAATGGCTCTGAAGCAGTCAGCAATTGCCCATGCATGAGGTATCAGGGTCTGGCCCAGCATTTACAGCTTGGAATTGAAGATGTAATGAGGACCCGGTGGTTAAGGGAGCGGTGTAAGCTTCCTTAGCTGGGAGACATGATACCTCATGCAACACCTCCAATTTCTTTTTGTTTAGATCTTTAAATTTAATTTTAAATTAAGATGTGGTGGCTAAGGGAGCGGTGTAAGCCTTCTTATATGGGAACCCTAATACCTCATGCAGCCCCTTTTTTTTTTTCAACTCACCAGATGGATACCCAACTTGGAGTCTCCACATTTCAAAAAAATTGTCTGTAACATCAGCAGTGGTAGCAACAGCAGACACAAAAGACACCACAATGATGGCACAGACTGCAATAATGCAAGATCAATACATGACAATAAAAACAACACCATCACCTAGTCTGCCCAGTCTGTGACTGGGGCGCAAAGTCATTGGAGATCCATGAATTGTTCATTTTGATGAAAGTTAGGAGGCCTATACTTTCAGGCGACAGCTGGAAGTGCTTATCCATCAGAACACATCAGCAGCGCTGAAGACACATTCTTAGAGAATGCTGGCTGCTGGGCATGACAGAACCTCCAAGGCATGATGGCAAGCTCAAGCCACTCTTCCAGTTTTGAAGACCAAAATGCAAAAGGGTCCAACCCTGATGGCATTGACATTGAGATACTCCTGTACCATGATCTCCAGTTGTTCACAACATGTCTGACTTACATTCTGTTCTGCTGGTGCACGGGTTGGTTTAAAAATGTGCTAAATGACTCAAAGAAATTGCTTGTGCCACTTACACTGCTGCTGCTGCTAATGTGCTAATGTTCTTACGATGACCCCTTGACATTCCTGGGGTTGGAAGTCGAGAATTGGGATTCACACTGTGTGCCTCACTGTTATCTTGGGGAAAATCACTTTTAAGATTGCTTACAAGAGTGTTTATGTGGAAATTTGGCCTTCTGATTTGTCTCTGAAACACAGTTTTATCACAAACGATTTGGAGTAGCTAATTGGGACTTGTAATTGGGACTTGTTTCTGCACCACAATCACAAACAATCATCACCACAAGGCCTAATGATTTTTAAGTGGAAATCCGGCCTTCGGATTTGTCTCTGAAACATAATTTTATCACAAATGATTTGAAGTAGCTAATCGGGATTCGTGGCTGCACCATAATATTAGGCCTAACGATTTTTAAGTGGAAATCTGGCCTTCCGATTTGTCTCTGAAACACAGTTTTATCACAAACAATTCGGAGTAGCTTATTGTGACTTGTGGCTGCACCACAATATTAGGCCTAACGATTTTTAAGTGGAAATCTCTCTGCACTGTGACACTGAGACAACAGTGCCAGCAAAACAAGATGTCCACTTTTTATATGGCCATGGACATGTAACTTCGGCAGCCAATCACAGAAGACCTTGTGTCATGACATTGTGGATGGTTTCTGCCCGCTAATTGGTTGCCGGAATCAACACATAAAGTTAAGTGAACAAAAAAAAGAGCGCACCGCTCCTGTATCCTCTCCACACGCTCTCCAAACCTTTCCACACCCTCTCCTCTCATCAAATATGTCCCCCCGTGACCCTGCTCATCATAGAGCACCACTATCCTAGCCAAAGTAATAACAAAAGCATTAGTAGAAACGCGATGATTTACCGAACTCGGATTCAGTGACTGAGCTGTCTCTTACTTTCCTTTTCCTATGAAATGAGCCTGTTTTAGTCTGTACAAGGACAAGTAGAAATAACAGACCAACCACAATGTTCTATGTGGGAGGTCACACCGATGCAAAATACAAATGAACATCCACTTGCATATACAGAGTGAGATTAAAATTAATAGGGATCCACCTCTAGCGCCACACTGCACCTGGCTACCAATAGCAGTGTGTGACAGGTATCTCTTTACCTTGAATTCTATATAACATATGGAGTCTGCTGAACCAGCAACATTATAAGACTTTAAAGGAGACCAAAATTCTTGGTTGGCCACCTCTCAACCTCTTCTTGACTGGATAGAACTACTACATGGCTATTAAGGAAGAAAGGCAAAGGTGGCTACAGGACAAGTGCTCCTTGTGACCTTCCTTTAGTCTGTCTCTGCACACACCTTCCATTCATGATGGGGGTGTATGCTTATTATTACAATTACACTTCTATAAGCTTTGCATGGATTACTACTGGGACATTTAGGACAAAGCATAGTCAGCATTGGTAGATGTGAATTATTTGTTATGGACCCTTACTGAACTATAAATTGATGGCAAGTAGCTAGCGGCACTTTGGGAAGTGTTCAGGGAGTGGCCAAGAAGCTTCCCTGCTTTAGCCAAGGTATTTACACACAAGAAAAAGTAAGAAAAAAATGATTTTTGGTCCACACTAAGGAAAGTCTATCTAGTCCTCAGCTTTATGTGTGCAGAGCTTTACTACGATCTAGCATAATTTTTGCTCCTTCAAAAGTTTCTTCCATTCTAAACACTAGCTTTTTCTTTCCTTCTCCTAAGAAAGAAAAATTCTAAGAGTTTCTCTTGTGGTATTTTTGTCTGAAACTGATGCAAAATACACTTGTGGTTTTTCAGGAAAGTGGACCAAATGAGCTTACTTTATCCAGTGATGATCGTAATCCAGCGGAACGGAGACGAGACGAGGAGAGGAAGTTTTTAGTGCATGACTGCTGAAATGAACACATTATACATTATTTGACTTTGTTAACCATTCATACCCAATCCTGACAGTTTACATTGGAAATAAAACCTTGTCGGAAAATATTTGGATAACATTTAGTGCAGCCATTAGTTGCAGAATAACACAACGCCCCCACTCCATGTTTTTTTGAGGCCCATGTGGTATAGGAACCGTAACGATTTCTATAAAATGCTCTTATTTTCTGTTCAAGGCCTTTGTAAATTGTATCACTTACAACTGTCTGATATGATGTCCAGAAAACACTTTGGAGAACAGAAAGAGGCACGTTGGAAATCATATAACTTTTCTAACGTCCGATCGTACCAGAGAATATAAATTTTTCATGTTTCATAAATGAAAAATACATTAGGGGAAGCTCTCAAGTGACCCGGAGGATTCTATCATATTTTACGGTCAGAATAACCAGTCTACACATCTACGCTATGATAAATCCAGCAAATAACAATGCTTCAATATGGGTTTTCTGCGGCAAGCAAACGTAGCTTGTTCCTAAGTACTGATATTGACAGTAAAATTTAAATTTTTCTTCATCTCCCGGAGCAGATGCACCTCCGAGTCCATAGACTGCAATACTTAACTGCAGCTACTCATCTGTGACCTTCAGCCTCAGGCACAGTGCAATAAAATTTTCATGCAACCATATGGAAGAATATTTTAATAGAGATTTACTGTCAGTAACTGTCCCAAAAGAGCAAATAAGGAAGCTGTAACATATTGCGTACTGTAAATCAAGGGGACTTCAATGGAAAAATGAAACCTCCCTGAGGCTGGAATCTTTAAAATTACAGACAACATTTTGTACAAATATGTGTATAAAGGGCTATAGATGTATGAAACTAAGCAGCTTTAAAATAGTTATGATGTGACGGTGTTTATTACAATTTTTTATTACGGTGTAATTAGTCCTGGTAATATTAATAATACACTGCATTAATTCATGTCCTTAATATACCCATCTGGCTTCTGTGCATTTAACCAGCCTACTTTGATACTCTAGTGCAATGAAAGTTTTTGATCCGATCTTCCAACAGGAATTGTCCTCTTCAGAAATAGATGGCCTCACTTGCAATGTGTCTTGTCAGGGTCAATCATTTGGGATGGCACTATGCAAAGTTGTAAAAGATAATATAAATATCACAAGTATGTAATAACCATCTCTTGAGGTCTTGTTAAGGACCCTGATGATGCTAGGCAGCAATGAAGTCACCTTTATTTGGTCGTTAACCTTGCTGGAAGGGATAAGTCTGGCTGTCCTTAAGGAGATCAGTTACGTATGGAATCTTATTGGCAATGCTCCATGGGAAAAATATGAACATGAGCTCTTTCCCACGAGACAAAACTATCTCGTAAGTCAATGTTTGACCCTTTAACAAGTCTAGCAAGATGATTAGTAAACTTAGAGGGGGAGGATGAACTTGCTAAGAAGAATGTATTCTAGACATTGAGTGCGTAGCACAAGTTCGTTTTTGTACTGTGAATCAAACTCAGGGGGACGGATCCAAAATATTCCGGACAATTCTTTCCAATAGTTAAAAAGTTGGACATCGAGCTTTGTTCTGAGGCAAGTAGAAGCCTAGGAGCTGTAAATCTGGACAACCTTCTTGAACCACTGGTGAATGTGAGGCTTAGAAGAACTTTGTTGTAAGTGGATAGGCAGCTTTGCAGCCATGATCAAAAATATAGAAAAATTGTTTGGCAGGTCAAAAATGAGGAGTCAGGAACAACATCAACCAAGAAGTGAGGGAATCTTTATGGGTCTTCTAACTTATAACTCTTAAAAGCCAATCAGCTTGCTGTTACAAAAAATAATAAACTCAGCATTATTTACCTACACCTACTCTAGCAACACCTCTTTGCCACTGCACAACGGCAGCACATGTGACCGCTGCAGCCAATCACTGGACTCAGCTGCTTGTGCTGTCTACATCGCCAGAGTCATCACACCAGAGTTTAGAGCTATTATCAGTTTGGCAAAGAAGAGTGAAAGTATATGTAGAGTTAGAATTTATGCAATTTACTTTTGAATCTTTTTTTAAGTGATAAAAATATGGACAATAAAGGCAAATGTGCTAAAATAATAAAAGCATGCTAAATATTTGACGTGTATTCTGGTGTTGCTGCTCCAGTGCTTCTGGATGGTCTCTACACACTTGGCTGCAGCCATGACATCCTCATATGTGACCGCTACTGCTAATCACTGGTCTCAGTGGTACACTGTAGTGATTGGCTGCAGAGATCACATGTTCTGTAACGTACATACTTCCTGCAGCTATGGACACAAAGAAAATCTAGAAGCATTGGAGAGGCGATGCTGGAATAACAGAATTTGACATGTAATAAATGACTATTTTACTATTCCATCCAATTTGCCCCCCTCTCCTTTGTCTACTTTTCCAAAAATTGGAAAAGTCTTTTAAAGAGTAGTCACTGAGCTCATTTGCTCCCTCTACTGGTGACTGCCAGCAGCTAAAATATTATCATTTTCTGAAATCTCTATGCAGTGAATTTAAATATCTGTATATGAATATTAATGTATTATGTAGCACATACTTTTTGACTTATTTGAATAAAAAAAGTTACACAAATGTTGCTTACAAGTGGACATTCCCTTTAAGTTTATCAAGATATTTTTTCAAAAATTGAGATCTTTTATTTCAGGTGAATGTCCTTTTTAATGTCATCCATCCTAGAAGTTGTTGTATCTAGTGTTAGGGGTCGAGTTCCCGCCTCTGCACAGGGGGAATCTCGGACCATCTCCGCTGCAGTCTCCCATTCTTCTCCTGCCACAGTGGAGCCTGCTCAGCGGAGACTTCAGTCCCAGCGTCTGGCTCAGTCCCACTCTGTACAAAGAGTTACTGCTGCTTTTCCGGCTTCTGCCATTGAAGTCAGTGCTGGGCAGCGGCGAGCAGACGCTTCTGGGACCAAGTCCTGCTTTTCTCGTTCTGAGCATGCCCTGAGTAAGATCTCTCAGTGGAGATCGAGGGTCACATGGTCAGATACTGCAGCTAAGTCCATTGGTCCTTTCGGGAAGGTCCTTTAAGTGCTAGGACTAAGTCCTGCTTTGCACACACTGAGCATGCCCAGGGCAAGATCTCTCAGTGGAGATTTAGGGTCACATGCTCAGGTATATCAGTGTCTCATTGGTCCTTCTAGGAAGGTCTTTTACTTGCTGCAGCTATATAAGGCTCGCATGGCCGCACAGCCATGCGCTAGTGTCAATTCATATATGTGCTTTGCGCCAGTGTGGTTATGCATGAGTGTGTTCAGGGACCTGGCTGAAATAAGCCCCTAGAATACCGGCTTCTCCGGTGAGGAGATTGCGTGTTGCATAACCACTGACTGCTATCAGCTTAGCAGTAAGCTTGTGCTCCTGTGAGGCTAACAGGGTGCAGTGCTTTCCTTTCACGGCGACTCTGTGGAGTAACAGAGCTAGTCTATACCGCCAAACAGTGCTGCCATTCGCTAGCAGCAGGTTCCTCCTGCACGGTGGACCCCGGGCTGCGAACGCACCATTTATAATAAACATCTCTATTTTCTGGGTGCGTTCCGCTAGCCCTAACATCTAGTATGAGTAACATTATTCAATATGTTTGCAGAGAAGTAAAAAAAAAAAGCTTAATCGGAGAATATAAAATGTGACAACATATTACAAAACAATCCAAAGGCTATGATCAGCAATATGGAATATATTTTACGGAATATATTGTGTTTCATTACGCATACATCTTTGGAATAATTTGCCGAAAGGGGAACAAAACATGAATGATAACTTTAACAATGTGCACGCTTGGAGTAATATTACCAATATAGGCAATAACTTAATTATACATTCCAGAATGATTACATTTAATTTTGCAGATTAACCCCTTCATGACCCAGCCTATTTTGACCTTAAAGACCTTGCCGTTTTTTGCAATTCTGACCAGTGTCCCTTTATGAGGTAATAACTCAGGAACGCTTCAACGGATCCTAGCGGTTCTGAGATTGTTTTTTCGTGACATATTGGGCTTCATGTTAGTGGTAAATTTAGGTCAATAAATTCTGCGTTTATTTGTGATAAAAACGGAAATTTGGCGAAAATTTTGAAAATTTCGCAATTTTCACATTTTGAATTTTTATTCTGTTAAACCAGAGAGATATGTGACACAAAATAGTTAATAAATAACATTTCCCACATGTTTACTTTACATCAGCACAATTTTGGAAACAAAATTTTTTTTTGTTAGGAAGTTATAAGGGTTAAAATTTGACCAGCGATTTGTCATTTTTACAACGAAATTTACAAAACCATTTTTTTTAAGGGACCACCTCACATTTGAAGTCAGTTTGAGGGGTCTATATGGCTGAAAATACCCAAAAGTGACACCATTCTAAAAACTGCACCCCTCAAGGTACTCAAAACCACATTCAAGAAGTTTATTAACCCTTCAGGTGCTTCACAGCAGCAGAAGCAACATGGAAGGAAAAAATGAACATTTAACTTTAGTCACAAAAATTATCTTTTAGCAACAATTTTTTTATTTTCCCAATGGTAAAAGGAGAAACTGAACCACGAAAGTTGTTGTCCAATTTGTCCTGAGTACGCTGATACCTCATATGTGGGGGTAAACCACTGTTTGGGCGCACGGCAGGGCTTGGAAGGGAAGGAGCGCCATTTGACTTTTTGAATCAAAAATTGGCTCCACTCTTTAGCGGACACCATGTCACGTTTGGAGAGCCCCCGTGTGCCTAAAAATTGGAGCTCCCCCACAAGTGACCCCATTTTGGAAACTAGACGCCCCAAGGAACTTATCTAGATGCATAGTGAGCACTTTGAACCCCCAGGTGCTTCACAAATTAATCCGTAAAAATGAAAAAGTACTTTTTTTTCACAAAAAAATTCTTTTAGCCTCAATTTTTTCATTTTCACATGGGCAACAGGATAAAATGGATCCTAAAATGTGTTGGGCAATTTCTCCTGAGTACACTGATACCTCACATGTGGGGGTAAACCACTGTTTGGGCACATGGTAAGGCTCGGAAGGGAAGGAGCGCCATTTGACTTTTTGAATGAAAAATTATTTCCATCGTTAGCGGACACCATGTCGCGTTTGGAGAGCTCCTGTGTGCCTAAACATTGGCGCTCCCCCACAAGTGACCCCATTTTGGAAACTAGACCCCCCAAGGAACTTATTTAGATGCCTAGTGAGCACTTTAAACCCTCAGGTGCTTCACAAATTGATCTGTAAAAATGAAAAAGTACTTTTTTTTCACAAAAAAATTCTTTTCGCCTCAATTTTTTCATTTTCACATGGGCAGTAGGGTAAAATGGATCATAAAATTTGTTGGGCAATTTCTCCCGAGTACGTCGATACCTCATATGTGGGGGTAAACCACTGTTTGGGCACTCGGCAGGGCTCGGAAGGGAAGGCGCGCCATTTGACTTTTTGAATGGAAAATTAGCTCCAATTGTTAGCGGACACCATGTCGCGTTTGGAGAGCCCCTGTGTGCCTAAACATTGGAGCTCCCCCACAAGTGACCCCATTTTGGAAACTAGACCCCCCAAGGAACTTATCTAGATGCATATTGAGCACTTTAAACCCCCAGGTGCTTCACAGAAGTTTATAACGCAGAGCCATGAAAATAAAAAATAATTTTTCTTTCCTCAAAAATGATTTTTTAGCCTGGAATTTCCTATTTTGCCAAGGATAATAGGAGAAATTGGACCCCAAATATTGTTGTCCTGTTTGTCCTGAGTACGCAGATACCCAATATGTGGGGGTAAACCACTGTTTGGGCGCACGGCAGGGCTCGGAAGGGATGGCACGCCATTTGGCTTTTTAAATGGAAAATTAGCTCCAATCATTAGCGGACACCATGTCACGTTTGGAGAGCCCCTGTGTGCCTAAACATTGGAGATCCCCCAGAAATGACACCATTTTGGAAACTAGACCCCCAAAGGAACTAATCTAGATGTGTGGTGAGGACTTTGAACGCCCAAGTGCTTCACAGAAGTTTATAACGCAGAGCCATGAAAAAAAAAAAAAAATTATTTTCTCAAAAATGATCTTTTAGCCTGCAATTTTTTATTTTCCCAAGGGTAACAGGAGAAATTTGACCCCAAAAGTTGTTGTCCAGTTTCTCCTGAGTACGCTGATACCCCATATGTGGGGGTAAATCACTGTTTGGGCACATGCCGGGGCTCGGAAGTGAAGTAGTGACGTTTTGAAATGCAGACTTTGATGGAATGCTCTGTGGGCGTCACGTTGCGTTTGCAGAGCCCCTGATGTGGCTTAACAGTAGAAACCCCCCACAAGTGACCCCATTTTGGAAACTAGACCCCCAAAGGAACTTATCTAGATGTGTGGTGAGCACTTTGAACCCCCAAGTGCTTCATAGAAGTTTATAATGCAGAGCCGTGAAAATAATAAATACATTTTCTTTCCTCAAAAATAATTATTTAGCCCAGAATTTTTTATTTTCCCAAGGGTTACAGAAGAAACTGGACCCCAAAAGTTGTTGTCCAGTTTCTCCTGAGTACGCTGATACCCCATATGTGGGGGTAAACCACTGTTTGGGCACATGCCGAGGCTCGGAAGTGAAGTAGTGACGTTTTGAAATGCAGACTTTGATGGAATGCTCTGTGGGCGTCACGTTGCGTTTGCAGAGCCCCTGATGTGGCTTACCAGTAGAAACCCCCCACAAGTGACCGCATTTTGGAAACTAGACCCCGAAAGGAACTTATCTAGATGTGTGGTGAGCACTTTGAACCCCCAAGCGCTTCATAGAAGTTTATAATGCAGAGCCGTGAAAATAATAAATACGTTTTCTTTCCTCAAAAATAATTATTTAGCCCAGAATTTTTTAATTTTCCCAAGGGTAACAGGAGAAATTTGACCCCAATATTTGTTGTCCAGTTTCTCCTGAGTATGGTGATACCCCATATGTGGGGGTAAACTACTGTTTGGGCACATGCCGGGGCTTGGAATTGAAGTAGTGACGTTTTGAAATGCAGACTTTGATGGAATGCTCTGCGGGCGTCACGTTGCGTTTGCAGAGCCCCTGATGTGCCTAAACAGTAGAAACCCCCCACAAGTGACCCCATTTTGGAAACTAGACCCCGAAAGGAACTTATCTAGATGTGTGGTGAGCACTTTGAACCCCCAAGTGCTTCATAGAAGTTTATAATGCAGAGCCGTGAAAATAATAAATACGTTTTCTTTCCTCAAAAATAATTATTTAGCCCAGAATTTTTTATTTTCCCAAGGGTTACAGGAGAAATTGGACCCCAAAAGTTGTTGTCCAGTTTCTCCTGAGTACGCGGATACCCCATGAGTGGGGGTAAACCACTGTTTGGGCACACGTCGGGGCTCAGAAGGGAAGTAGTGACTTTTGAAATGCAGACTTTGATGGAATGGTCTGCGGGTGTCACGTTGCGTTTGCAGAGCCCCTGGTGTGCCTAAACAGTAGAAACCCCCACAAGTGACCCCATTTTAGAAATTAGACCCCCCAAGGAACTTATCTAGATATGTGGTGAGCACTTTGAACCCCCAAGTGCTTCACAGACGTTTACAACGCAGAGCCGTGAAAATAAAAAATAATTTTTCTTTCCTCAAAAATGATTTTTTAGCCTGGAATTTCCTATTTTGCCAAGGATAATAGGAGAAATTGGACCCCAAATATTGTTGTCCTGTTTGTCCTGAGTACGCAGATACCCAATATGTGGGGGTAAACCACTGTTTGGGCGCACGGCAGGGCTCGGAAGGGATGGCACGCCATTTGGCTTTTTAAATGGAAAATTAGCTCCAATCATTAGCGGACACCATGTCACGTTTGGAGAGCCCCTGTGTGCCTAAACATTGGAGATCCCCCAGAAATGACACCATTTTGGAAACTAGACCCCCAAAGGAACTAATCTAGATGTGTGGTGAGGACTTTGAACGCCCAAGTGCTTCACAGAAGTTTATAACGCAGAGCCATGAAAAAAAAAAAAAAATTATTTTCTCAAAAATGATCTTTTAGCCTGCAATTTTTTATTTTCCCAAGGGTAACAGGAGAAATTTGACCCCAAAAGTTGTTGTCCAGTTTCTCCTGAGTACGCTGATACCCCATATGTGGGGGTAAATCACTGTTTGGGCACATGCCGGGGCTCGGAAGTGAAGTAGTGACGTTTTGAAATGCAGACTTTGATGGAATGCTCTGTGGGCGTCACGTTGCGTTTGCAGAGCCCCTGATGTGGCTTAACAGTAGAAACCCCCCACAAGTGACCCCATTTTGGAAACTAGACCCCCAAAGGAACTTATCTAGATGTGTGGTGAGCACTTTGAACCCCCAAGTGCTTCATAGAAGTTTATAATGCAGAGCCGTGAAAATAATAAATACATTTTCTTTCCTCAAAAATAATTATTTAGCCCAGAATTTTTTATTTTCCCAAGGGTTACAGAAGAAACTGGACCCCAAAAGTTGTTGTCCAGTTTCTCCTGAGTACGCTGATACCCCATATGTGGGGGTAAACCACTGTTTGGGCACATGCCGAGGCTCGGAAGTGAAGTAGTGACGTTTTGAAATGCAGACTTTGATGGAATGCTCTGTGGGCGTCACGTTGCGTTTGCAGAGCCCCTGATGTGGCTTACCAGTAGAAACCCCCCACAAGTGACCGCATTTTGGAAACTAGACCCCGAAAGGAACTTATCTAGATGTGTGGTGAGCACTTTGAACCCCCAAGCGCTTCATAGAAGTTTATAATGCAGAGCCGTGAAAATAATAAATACGTTTTCTTTCCTCAAAAATAATTATTTAGCCCAGAATTTTTTAATTTTCCCAAGGGTAACAGGAGAAATTTGACCCCAATATTTGTTGTCCAGTTTCTCCTGAGTATGGTGATACCCCATATGTGGGGGTAAACTACTGTTTGGGCACATGCCGGGGCTTGGAATTGAAGTAGTGACGTTTTGAAATGCAGACTTTGATGGAATGCTCTGCGGGCGTCACGTTGCGTTTGCAGAGCCCCTGATGTGCCTAAACAGTAGAAACCCCCCACAAGTGACCCCATTTTGGAAACTAGACCCCGAAAGGAACTTATCTAGATGTGTGGTGAGCACTTTGAACCCCCAAGTGCTTCATAGAAGTTTATAATGCAGAGCCGTGAAAATAATAAATACGTTTTCTTTCCTCAAAAATAATTATTTAGCCCAGAATTTTTTATTTTCCCAAGGGTTACAGGAGAAATTGGACCCCAAAAGTTGTTGTCCAGTTTCTCCTGAGTACGCGGATACCCCATGAGTGGGGGTAAACCACTGTTTGGGCACACGTCGGGGCTCAGAAGGGAAGTAGTGACTTTTGAAATGCAGACTTTGATGGAATGGTCTGCGGGTGTCACGTTGCGTTTGCAGAGCCCCTGGTGTGCCTAAACAGTAGAAACCCCCACAAGTGACCCCATTTTAGAAATTAGACCCCCCAAGGAACTTATCTAGATATGTGGTGAGCACTTTGAACCCCCAAGTGCTTCACAGACGTTTACAACGCAGAGCCGTGAAAATAAAAAATAATTTTTCTTTCCTCAAAAATTATGTTTTAGCAAGCATTTTTTTTGATTCACAAGGGTAACAGGAGAAATTGGACCCCAGTAATTGTTGCGCAGTTTGTCCTGAGTATGCTGGTACCCCATATGTGGGGGTAAACCACTGTTTGGGCACACGTCAGGGCTCGGAAGTGAGGGAGCACCATTTGACTTTTTGAATACGAGATTGGCTGGAATCAATGGTGGCGCCATGTTGCGTTTGGAGACCCCTGATGTGCCTAAACAGTGGTAACCCCTCAATTCTACCTCCAACACTAACCCCAACACACCCCTAACCCTAATCCCAACTGTAGCCATAACCCTAAACACAACCCTAACCCCAACACACCCCTAACCATAACCACAACCCTAATTCCAACCCTAACCCTAAGGCTATGTGCCCACGTTGCGGATTCGTGTGAGATATTTTCGCACCATTTTTGAAAAATCCGCGGGTAAAAGGCACTGCGTTTTACCTGCGGATTTTCCGCGGATTTCCAGTGTTTTTTGTGCGGATTTCACCTGCGGATTCCTATTGAGGAACAGGTGTAAAACGCTGCGGAATCCGCACAAAGAATTGACATGCTGCGGAAAATACAACGCAGCGTTTCCGCGTGGTATTTTCCGCACCATGGGCACAGCGGATTTGGTTTTCCATATGTTTACATGGTACTGTAAACCTGATGGAACACTGCTGCGAATCCGCAGCCAAATCCGCACCGTGTGCACATAGCCTAATTCTAAAGGTATGTGCACACGTTGCGGAAAACGCTGCGGATCCGCAGCAGTTTCCCATGAGTTTACAGTTCAATGTAAACCTACGGGAAACAAAAATCGCTGTACACATGCTGCGGAAAAACTGCACGGAAACGCAGCGGTTTACATTCCGCAGCATGTCACTTCTTTGTGCGGATTCCGCAGCGGTTTTACAACTGCTCAAATAGAAAATCGCAGTTGTAAAACCGCAGTGAAATGCGCAGAAAAACCGCGGTAAATCCGCCATAAATCCGCAGCGGTTTAGCACTGCGGATTTATCAAATCCGCAGCGGAAAAATCTGCAGAGGACCAGAATACGTGTGCACATACCGAAACCCTAACCCTAGCCCTAACCCTACCCCTACCCCTACCCCTAGCCCTAACCCTACCCCTAACCCTAACCCTAACCCTAGCCCTAACCCTACCCCTAACCCTAACCCTACCCCTAACCCTACCCCTACCCCTAGCCCTAACCCTACCCCTAACCCTAACCCTACCCCTATTCTAACATTAGTGGAAAAAAAAAATTTCTTTATTTTTTTATTGTCCCTACCTATGGGGGTGACAAAGGGGGGGGTCATTTATTATTTTTTTTATTTTGATCACTGAGATAGATTATATCTCAGTGATCAAAATGCACTTTGGAACGAATCTGCCGGCCGGCAGATTCGGCGGGCGCACTGCGCATGCGCCCGCCATTTTGGAAGATGGCGGCGCCCGGGAGAAGACGGACGGGACCACGGCTGGATCGGTAAGTATGATAGGGTGGGGGGGGACCACGGGGGGGGGATCGGAGCACGGGGGGGAATCGGAGCGCGGGAGGGGTGGAACGGAGCGCGGGGGGGGGCGTGGAACGGAGCACGGGGGGGCTGGAATGGAGCACGGGGGGGTGGAACGGAGCACGGGGGGGGGTGGATCGGAGTGCAGGGGGGGTGATTGGAGCACGGGGGGGTGATTGGAGCACGGGGGGAGCGGACACGAGCACGGGGGGGAGCGGAGCACTGGACGGAGGGGAGCCGGAGCAGTGTACCGGCCAGATCGGGGGGGGTGGGGGGGCGATCGGAGGGGTGGGGTGGGGGCACACTAGTATTTCCAGCCATGGCCGATGATATTTCAGCATCGGCCATGGCTGGATTGTAATATTTCACCCGTTATAATGGGTGAAATATTACAAATCGCTCTGATTGGCAGTTTCACTTTCAACAGCCAATCAGAGCGATCGTAGCCACGAGGGGGTGAAGCCACCCCCCCTGGGCTAAACTACCACTCCCCCTGTCCCTGCAGATCGGGTGAAATGGGAGTTAACCCTTTCACCCGATCTGCAGGGACGCGATCTTTCCATGACGCCGCATAGGCGTCATGGGTCGGAATGGCACCGACTTTCATGACGCCTACGTGGCGTCAAAGGTCGGGAAGGGGTTAATATGTGGAAAGTGTTTATCTTAGTGTATGCTGAAAAGGGACTGTCGTGATGGCCAATAGTACATCGGAAAGTCCCTCAGATGTCCAGAATACAGGCTCCATAAATGGGGTCTGAATTTTTCTGACTGCTGGGGTTAAATCTCTCCAATTTAAAGAGGGAGCAATTTGGTTAAACGACAACTAAACTCTGATTATTTGTTTTTTAATTTTCATGTAGTAAATGTCATTTGAAAAATATTATAATATGGTAATTACCCAATTTTGCTTCCTCCATAAAGAAACTTAAATGGAGGCGGAAGCAGTCTGACATGGTGCATCCAAGTTTATTACACCTATTTATCATTGTGCAAACTTTAGTGCAATTTTTTCTAATGGTTTGGAATCTCCGCACCTCTTTCCTTCAAAGTCCATGCTACATGATGGAGATATTGACAACCTTAATTCAATCATCCTCTGTAACCCTGGCTTTCTTCATGTACTGTACAGATATTCTTGATAAAGACCATTGTTGGTTGTAACTCTGGATGTTATCAGTTCCTCTTCCTTGTCAGAGGAAAATAAAATATACAATTTACAGTCTTCGGTGATGAGGTCAACTTTACACCATGGTCAACAGAGACACAAAAAGTGTCTCATAGTAAATTTGCCACATAGTAAATTTGGTGTTAAGCATGTAAGACCAGTTTTTTAGCACAAATTTGAGCCATAATTAGCTTCGGAAGTCTCTTCCATAGAATACCAAATACTCCATTGTAGTCAGAGTAATTAACAGGAGCCAAACACTCATGAAAAAACACTTGTAATTTAGTGTTTAAAAGGAATCTATCACCACCAGAGAAGGGCGAACACTTGGATGTTCGGGTCCGGCGGGTTCAGCCGAACAGTTACAAAAAGTTTAAGGTTCGGGTACCAGAGTAGTGCCTGGTACTTGAATGGGGGGCCCGAACATCCAGTGTGTGCCACGCTGTCATGAGCATGACAGTGTGCCAAACACCGCTTCTGATCAGCGGTGAAATCATAATCACTGGTCAGAGAGCAGCGGTCCCCATGCTGTCAAAAGACAGCGAAAGCGCTCAGCTGTGATCAGAGGTATACAGTTTACCTCTGGTCACTAGTGTCACCGGATGGAACTACAGCTCCCATCATCTGACACCTGCTGCTGCTAACAACAGAGAGAGCAGGAGCGGCTGATGTGTGTATTCATTCGCAGGCTCCTGTGCTGTAAATAATTTTTTTTTTAAAAACTGCAAAGGAGTCCTCTGTATTTTTGATAACCAGCCAGGCAAAACTCACAATTGGGGGCTGCAACCCTCAGCTGTCAGCTTCAATAAGGCTGAATATCAAGAATAGAGGTATCCCCACACCTTATTTTTTAATTATTTAAATAAGTAATTTAAAAATGGCATGGGGTCCCTCACTTTTGACAACCAGCCTTGCTAAAGCAGACAGCTGGGGGCCGGTATTCTCAGGCTGGTAATGGGCTATGGATATTGGCCCTCTCCCCAGCCTAAAAAGAGCATACCACAGATACTCAGAAAAGGCACATCTATTAGATGCGCCAATTCAGGCGCCTTGCCCTGCTCTTTCCACTTGCTCTGTAGTGATGGAAAGTGGGGTTCAAATTTGTGGGGTTGATGTCACCTTTGTATTGTCAGGTGACATCAAGCCCACGGCTTAGTAATGGAGAGTCGTCTATAAAACACCTATCTATTACTAATCCTATAATTGGATTGTAAATAAAGGCACGGCCAGAAAAAAGTATTTTATTAGAAATAAAACAAAACAAACTTTTACTTTTTATTTAAAAATAACAAACACAGTTATACTCACCAAACGTCTATTCCACCGAAGTCCTTGAATTTTCCTTTTTTTCTCAGATGTTTTGTGCTGTTCCAATACACACAAAGGGAATAAACCTGCACATAATTACAAAACATGTAATTGCAATAATTTTCTGGGAGACATACTTCATTTTCTGGATCAATTTCAAAGGTCCTAAATCAAATTATTAAACCAGGGTAACCATTAGTAGACTAATCATAATATACCCCATAAAACCAATTTTATTGAATAATGTTAAAATCAACCAACCTGTGGCCATACCATACACATCAAACCCACCGTGAAAATTTGGTATAGGGATGAGTGCTCCTACAATGATTTCTAAACTGGTGCCTGCCTATCTGCGGGTGTTGGCGCCCTAGGGGAAACGTTGTGGCGCCCCCGCTCAGCGATGGCTGGCCCTATGGTCCCTAGATAAACCCTACGGATCCAATTGGGCCCCTCTACCCAGATATTTAGCTGAAGGTACCCCTGGCAACTATACACAGATCACTCCTAGATATAAGGAATCCTAATCCCCACACCGTGCTATAAAAACAATAGAGAACATGTAAATAGGCATAAGACGGCAATTAGATAAATTCAGCACAATAGCTATCAATGTTGCACCCTATGCACAGTCATAGACTTCTGTATCTCAAATACCTTAACATTCCAATTTGCACAGATAATGGTAAAAATAATAGATATACTCCATCATGCAATTAGTACCCCTCTATAACATGCTGTGCAAGTGCTGTAATGAGTAAGCTAAGTTCAGATGAAATAGAGTACTCATCTCAAGCATAACATGCCGTCTGCCTCTCATAAGTACCGCCTCAATGCGTTTCGCCCCTCATGTATCCCGATGGTATGTGATAGATACAGAGCAAAAAAAATAATATGATACCCTGTCTAATTTTCAGGGGAAACACAGTAGAAAGCATTGGGATTAGCTCTGATGTTTTTAAAAAAATTTTTTTTATTAAAAATGTGTATAAAAAGTGTTCTAAGTCTAAATGATGATTTAATACGATGCAGCACATTATCACTTAATTTTGACAATAATGACTGAACGAATCCTTGCGAGTTAAATGAATATATATTTCTCCGCTTCTAAAGAATCAACATATTCTAAAAGAGCAATAAAGATTTAAATTTATTCCGAAAGGCGGCATTGCTCACAAAGTCTCCTTTTTATTTATATCAGCTGGCATATTTGTATCCTAATTAAAAACCCGCACAACAGAAACAACTGTCAGGGAAGATTAATTTGCCTGTGGGATTTTCTTTGTTCGGTCCACTACCTACAGCTTCTGTGTTAACCAGGTAATATTTAAAGGTACGCTCCTATATTTGCATAATATTAATATTATTTTGTGGAAACTTTCTTGTAGAACATCTTTTTTTTTTTGTAAAATGAATAAAGTCAAATTCTAGGTGAGACGGGTCTGTGTGTTATATATAGATGTTACAGGGCTGAGCTCATGATAATATGTATCTGAGACTTCAACTAAGACTAAAAAAACAACGGAGAGCCATGTAAAAGCAAGTGCTGATTGTACTGGGAACTTGCATTACCAAGTTGCTTGCCTTCTAGTCTTTGCCGTATGTAAAGAGTAACTCAACAGTAGGTTTTTTTTTTTATTTATTTTTGCAATCACTTTAATTGCATGTAGATTAGTGGGGGCCTCAGACCACCACTGATTGCACAAATGACCCCGAAAAATTGAAAAATTGCACAGCTCAGGAGTTGGAACCTGCAGCTCCTACTTGAGCACGAACAGAGTGGAGAACAGATTCAATAAAATGAATAAGCAAAATAAAATCGGACACAGGAAGAAGAGGGTCCCTGTGCAAGAAAAATATATGGTCCAATAGCTTATGATAATGCACAAATCCACTTGTTTTTGAGGTAGTAAGGCATTAGTTCATACTAATTTTTAATGTTGGCATCTAAAAGGTTTTTTTTACCCTTAACTACCCTTCTTAGGTAAGCCTCCACTGCACCCTTTTCCCACACTATTTCCAGCCACCTGAACATGAGATTGGATACTCATCAATGTCTGATTGTCTGGGGTCCGACACCCTGCATTCCTGCTGATCAGCTGTTATCAGTGTCGGCGTCGGCGTCTGATTGTTGGAAGTACTCACTTGTAGAGCTGGCTGTGTTCTGGTAGTGGTCTCCGCAGAGAACTACACATCAGCCTCCAATTGATTTAAATAGGAGGTGGATATGTAGTACCAAGTCCCGGCCACTTCCAGAAGACGGAGCAGCTCAGCAAGTGAGCACATCCTGCCAGCGGCCGCCGATGATGACACCAATGACGGTTGATCGTTGAGGGTGCCGGGTGTCGGACCCCCGCCTATCAGATATTGATGACCTATCCAAAGGATAGGTCATCAATGTAAAAGTAGTGGACAACCTGTTAACTATTTTTATATATATCTTATTTCCCTTGTATCTGGGGCTAGCTCTAGTTACAGGGGAAATGCAGCACACTGATTGCATAGGTCTCCTCTGACCCAGCAGCTCTTGTTCCCTTCCTAGACACCATCGGCGCTTTCTATTGCTGCATACACAGCCCTTCACTTTTGCTGTATATATGCAGATAGTAAAGGCAAAGATGGTAATAAACCGCTTGTGCCTTCTCTATGACAATCATTTAGCTGCCGTCATGTGTTAGAAAATCAATGCAGAGTAGGAGCTGGACCACCCAGATGTTTAACGTCTTTGGAAAGTCTCCAAACGGTTAAAATTACATTCTCAAGTTTGGAATTTATGCCCCGTCCGTGAAATAGGGAACAACTTTCTAATCGCTGGGAGTCCTACCATTGTGAACCCCATCGATCTCAAAAACCAGGGATCTGAACAGCCCCATGTTGAATGAAGCGGTGGTCGATTATGTGACCACTGGAGATAGCGAACCACAGTGCTCTGCCAGTCTTTGGCATTCCCATAAAAATGAATGGAACATAGAGGGGTCCTAGCCGTTATATACCCAGTGATCGACAAGTTATCTCCTATGAAAAGGATAAGGAAAAACTTCCAAACTTAAGTTAGCCTTCTAAAACTCAAAACTGAAGATAAATGTTCTTTGACCATTTCAATGTTTCTCAGCTTCTCATCTACTTTTTATATGCATTTTTTATATTTCTAAATAGCTGGTCTATACAATATTCAATCTGCGCGACACATTACGTGAGCGTCAGTGCGGTGGTGTCACAGTGACACTTCATATCTATTTTCCCAAGTAAATCTTTCATAGCTTGGGGCCTCAGCAAAGATTCATTTTCTACTTTTTTATTAAATGATAGACGCTGAATATTCAGATTTCCAGAGTTATTTTACATTTTGTACAGTTCATCTCAAGAGTCAATGGATGGGAAAAAAAAACCTTTGAAGTTTAGATTAGATCCTAAATTCATTATATGACATTAGGGCCTCCGTCATTGGAAGTACAAAGGATACTTATTTGATTCAGTCATAAAAGCTCCAAAGGGTACTAACTTAGAATGACTATTGACTGTTCATTACTCTGATGTTGCTCAAATAGCTGAGAGTATGTGTGGTGTTTAATGCGATCTTAAACATTACTGTCTACAGTAAATCAGAAGCGGTGCACGAGTACCGGAGCTTCTGTTTAATGATGTATGACAAAAGCGGCTGGTAAAGTGCACCATTAAGAGAAGCTAAAATGGGGCTGAACAAAGATCTGATGAAATATTGATATTGTTGCAGCCAATACCATTCATTTCTGCGTGAAAAGTAACTAAACTCAGGAACCTGTCAGGAATAAAACTTTAAATAAACTACCTGGAGTCTGCAACAGAAATAGAAGAGACTGTGGAAGTATATAAATGAAATAAGTCGCTTCCCAACCAGTCCCATAGGGTACAGTTAGAAGATGTGGTTGGACACATCCATTTTTCTACTTTATTTTTTACACTTTGCACTGATTCATTAACACTGGCATTTCGTACTTCAGTTTTAATGAGGGGATGGCAAGAATAAGATGTGCCAAATCCATTAGGAGGGCCATGCCACGTTATGAAATCGGCACATCTAATCGGTGGCGACCACTGCATGTGCCGTGACGAAAATGTTCCAGCAATCAGTGCTTGGAGTAAAACTTCTGAAGCACCAAGTGCCGCCAATATTGATTAATAATAATAACAATAATCTTTATTTTTATATAGCGCTAACATATTTCGCAGCGCTTTAAATTAATTTGACAGTCAACAATTGCCACGCCCTGTAGCATTCCAGCGTAGCCCAATTTGTCAGATGTGCCCGGAATCAATGCGTAAATGGCAAAAAATTGCAACATTTTTTAACAGTTGCGCAAAAAAAAAAACATTGCGAGTTTTATGTCAGTTTTCTTCAAGATGGCACACGTGGTTCATGAATTTTGCACAATATCAAAATTTATCTTTGCGTTTGCTTATAATTTTTTTTTGCAACTTTTTCAGATCAAGAAGTTTGGTCACAGTGTAGAAAAAAATTGTGCCAAAGAAAAATTACTTAAAACCAATCCAAGGGATGGGCAGAAGTATATTTGCACAAACAAAATTACAACTTTATGAAAAGTCACAATTGATGAATCAACAAAAAACATATGGAAACCTCTAAATCGTGTCCATAATGACAAAGATAAAAAAACAGGCTTACGTATACAGGTGCTTCTCACAAAATTAGAATATCATCCAAAAGTTAATTTATTTCAGTTCTTCAATACAAAAAGTGAAACTCATATATTATATAGAGGCGTTACAAACAGAGTGATCTATTTCAACTGTTTATTTCTGTTAATGTTGATGATTATGGCTTACAGCTAATGAAAACCCAAAAGTCAGTATCTCAGTAAATTAGAATAATTAGCAAAAAAACACCTGCAAAGGCTTCCTAAACGTTTAAAAGGGTCATTTAGTCTGTTTCAATAGGCTTCATAATCATGGGGAAGACTGCTGACTTGACAGATGTCCAGAAGGCAGTCATTGACACTCTCCACAAGGAGGGTAAGCCACAAAAGGTAATTGCTAAAGAAGCTGGCTGTTCACAGAGTGCTGTATCCAAACATATTAATGGAAAGTTGAGTGGATATAAGTGTGGTAGAAAGATGTGCACAAGCAACCGGGATAACCGCAGCCTTGAAAGGATTGTTAAGAAAAAGCCATTCAAAAATTAGGGAAGATTCACAAGGAGTGGACTGCTGCTGGAGTCATTGCTTCAAGAGCCACCACACACAGACGTATCCAGGACATGGGCTACAAGTGTCGCATTTCTTGTGTCAAGCCACTCATAACCAATAGACAACACCAGAAGCATCTTACCTGGGCCAAGGAGAAAAAGAAATGGACTCTTGGTCAGTGGTCCAAGGTGTTGTTTTCAGACTAAAGTAAATTTTGCATTTCATTTGGATATCAAGGTCCCAGAGTCTAGAGGAAGAGTGGAGAGGCCACAATCCAAGCTGCCTGAGGTCTAGTGTGAAGTTTCCACAATCATTGATGGTTTGAGGAGCCATGTCATCTGCTGGTGGAGGTCCAATGTGTTTTATCAAGATCAAAGTCAGTGAAGCCATCTACCAAGAAATTTTACAGCACTTCATGGTTCAGTCTGCAACAAGCTTTTTGGAGATGGAAATTTCATTCTCCAGCAGGACTTGGCACCTGTCCACACTGCCAAAAGTGCCAATACCTGGTTTACAAACAACAGTATCACTGTGCTTGATTGGCCAGGAAACTGATGTTGCATACATAGGGTTTGGGGAAGGTAATCAGCATGACAAAAGTGCCAGGAAGAAGCGATAAGGCAAAACGCGCGTCAGGGTATTTCCCTCCCTAGAAACCACGCTCATACAGGTACTGGCAGCACTTGCACTATTTATTCCCCTTATTGTCCTTGGATCCTATTGTTGCAATGGGTGTTATTCTTTGGGTTGTCTCCAACGCTTATGCAATTGCACTTTAGCACACTACCCTTTTGTCATGCTGATTACCCTCCCCAGACCCTATATATGCAACACATTTTTTCCTTGGTCTTTTATAACACTTCCAATTGTTAGTCCAAATTCTTTGCTGGTGTACTCCTCCATTTAAAATGTCTTTTTGTGCCATAGATTGATTCTATTCTCCGTACTTATTGGGTTTATATCTTTATCCATTATCCATTACTTTTTCTACTGCATGTGGCTACTATTATTTATTGAGTATTTACATGTTCTATTTGGTCCTTCTTTTCATCCTGGTTGCCTGGAGCTCACTCTGCTTTGTTCTACACACTTTTCAAATATTTATTTGTACTATTACCTCCTTGTGGGAGTTTTTACTCTATATACTAATAAAAGATTTATATTTTATCTTGGGTTGTTAACTTCCCTCCTTTTGGGTTTATCATTCATTTTGGAAGTCACCTTTTTTATTATTTTTGGATGGTCTTTCATTTGGATTTTTTTCCCATATCCGAGAGTATGGTTTTCTGTCCAGAACTATGGAGGCTCATAACTTTCCACCCGAAGCTCTGAATGGAACGGCAGCGGTGCCGCTGGGTTCTGCTGGATTTTATCTGTGCAGAGATAAAGACATTATTGTTATTATATATGGAAAAACTTTACCCCTTAGTCTCCCTTACTCAAAAAACATACAGATGGGCTATTTATCTACCAATGAAATTAGTTCTTAGTCCATATTTTACAAATAGGGATATTAGGTTGGGAACAGGGTCTAATGTGTGTAGTGACAATCTGTACAATACCGAAAAATATGTAGGCAATATATAAGAAACATGAATGTATTGCGGGCACTTACTAATATATCAAATATATGGAAGGCACTTATTAATGTAAAATTATTGCAGGTTTTCATCCTGCATTTGTTACTTCTACTTTTTCCACAGCTCTCTTGTTCTCAGCACGATGGAGGAGCAAGTGACTAGACCTGTATGTCCACCCACAACAATCAAAGATTGCCTTGCGCAGGCGTGTACTACGGAGGACAGAGAATGAACTTCAATCCAATATTTCGGCCAGCATGCAGACAGCGGGTAAGGAAAGGGTGAATCAAACACCTGAAAACTCCGCCCATATGACCGAAAACCGGTCCGGCCAAATTCAGGTGACAGGTTCCCTTTAAGCAAAAGTGAAAACCTGGGAAAGATGCTTTCTAAAAAGGTTCACTAGCGGAGACCATGTAGCTGGGACACTCAGGCTGCAGTGCGAGCTTCCACTCATTCTGACTCTACTGTCAGTATACAAATAGTATTTTGAGCATGATCAAGACTTTTATAAGTTAAGTAGTCACCACACTTATGTGCTTTTTTTCATAAATTAATAGTAAAAGCAAAGAAAATAAACTTTGCAATATATATTATCACAGAAATAAGCTTTTGTAACTCACTTTTCAGTCATTTTTTTCCCAACTACTGATCATTCCCTCTCAAAAACTGCCTACAAATCTGTCATCAGTGAGGGATCAAGTTACACCCGCTGCCTATAAAACTCTATGGACAGAGGAGATGGGAAAAGAAGAAACAAAACAAAAGCAGAAAAATAAACAGTGAACCCTGAAGAGTGAAAAAGCTGACAACGTTCTAGAGGATACCAGGCGTTGGCCAGAAATAGTGTTTCCTTATGTACGGACAAAATCGCCTATTCTGAACAGTCACTCGAAAGAGCAGTGACACTATACAATTATAAAGTGCCGTATAGGCTACAAGCAGCGGTATAAATATACCGCAGACTCACATAGCACACTTTGGAGAAAAGTTGAGGAAAGACTCGCAATGCTGACAGGTGAAATTGTGACAGATACGGCTGTTTCACTTCCCCGTCTGCTACTTTCTATCTTGTAACAGCTTGTACTACTATTATTGCCTGTTATCAACTCGTACCAGTAGTGAAAGTACAGAACGCTAATCTGTATCGATGTACAAAGAACATTATTGTAAGGTCACTGCTGCCAAGTCCCTAATTGTAGAAAAAGGGAGAAATTGGACAGAAAATGATTTTAAATTAGGGTTTTTTTTTGCAGAAGAACTTCAATTTTTAAATATATGATCTCATAAGGTTGTACAAGATTTTTTCTTAAAGAGAATTTGTAACCTGTTTTTTTCTGTCCCATCTGAGGACAATATAAAGTAAGGGCAGAGACCCTAACTCCAGTGATGGGTCACTTTCTGAGCTTCTTGCTGTAGTTTTAACAAGACACTGCTTCATCCGCTGCTGCTCTGCTAGTCCTCTTATTGATTACCTCCTGTCATGAAGTCCTGAATATTCATAAGCTCTCGCTATCCCCGATTCCGACACTCATTTATATAGAGTCGATAATTTTACAGCACTCCACAGACGTCATCATCGCTGTCCCCATTGGGGAAATTTGTAATCAGTATGTCTTTGGAGAGCAGAAGGAAAACGGAGAACCAGGAAGAAACTCACGCAAACACAAGGAGAACATAGAGACTCCGTGCCGATGTTGTACTTGGTGAGATTGGCAGCTTTCTGCCTATGCACAGTGTAGGCAGTACGCTGTCAATCAATAACGGAAAGCGGAGTTAAACTAAACTCATCATTGAGAAGCCTAACAGTAAAAACAGTGATATTATCAAAACTATAGCAAAGAACCCAACAAGTAACACAGCACTGGAATCAGGGTCTCTGTCCCTATTCTATGACGCCCTCATAAATATTTATTACAATTGATTATATTTCTGTTTAAATGTTTTCTCTTAATCTGATACAATGACAAGTTGACATTAATCTTATTAGCTTCATTTTTTGTTTCTCACTCGAGAGCACGTGTGTTCACTTCACTTATTATTTTTCACATCCTTAATTGTGCTTTTCTTTAATTCTCGACCTGCGTTCCAACCAGAGCGATGATGTCGTCATTTCCTGTGCGTACAGCCGGGCACCATTTCTGGGCGATCTATCTATGATCTATCACTATTACCTGCGTTCCACATGGAGCGACGTCATCATTTCTGGTGCGCATGGTATTTCGTATGTGTCAGTGCAGTGACCACTCTACACATCATGCATTTATTGGTCACTCAATCCATTCTCCATCTAGAAAATAATATACCATCTTGTTTTTTATTGGTTGGATCTAGCTTAAATAGTGACCTGATCTCCACAATATTCACCACTTGAGAAAGCCAAGGCGAAACGTGTGTTGGATTGTCAGTGAAACCATTTATATTGTATTTATATATTGATGCTGATGTTATTTCTATTGAAACCTAAAACTTTGGCGGCTGTGGATTTTTTTTTCCTTCACCTCATTTTGCACTTGTATTTTACCATATATACCTTTTATGTGTAGGTTTCATATACTATTTTGTTATCAATTACAAATAGATTGTATGTATTACAATGCTGTATTACAATATATAATGTACACTAAATATGCTGTATATATGACTCGTATGTGAGAAGCAGTGTGAAAGACTAGTGGAAAGCATGCCAAGACGCATGAAAGCTGTGATTAAAAATCATGGTTATTCCGCAAAATATTGATTTCTGAACTCTTCCTGAGTTAAATCATTAGTATTGTTGTTTCTAAATGATTATGAACTTGTTTTCTTTGCATTGTTTGAGGTCTGAAAGCTCTGTTTTTGTTTTTTTTTTTGTAATTTTGACCACTTCTCCTTTGCAGAAAAAAAATACAAAATGTATTGCTTGGAAATTCGGAGACATGTTGTCAGTAGTTTATAGAATAAATGAAAAATTTTACATTTTACTCAAAAATATACCTATAAAGAGAAAAATCAAACTGAACATTTTGCAGTGGTCTCTTAAATTTTGCCAGAGCTAATGACAAGGTGATCTCCGGTTTTTGGGAACCTGTCTAATGTGAATCCTCTCCTAGGCTGAAGTCTGCATTTATGGGTAGGTAAGTTCCTGTTGCAATTAAAACCGCCAGGGGCTGGTGGGTGCACTGCTCGGTCAGAAAGCCAATACACAAATAACAAAGGACTGACTGTCACTTCCAAACAAGAGAGTTTTTTTTTTTTTACTGCTAACTCTTTCTGAAGGTATTTTGCAGTCAAGTGGGGGTTCTGATATGTCTCTCTAGCAATCCTACGTGCAGCTCTCATTGAAATTTTGCTTGGTCTTCCAGACCTTATCTTGACCTCCACTGTCCCTGTTAACTGCCTTTCTTAATTACATTTCAAACTGAGGAAAGGGCAACTCAAAAACACTTGGCTATCTTCTTCTAACCTTCTCCTGCTTTGTGGGCCTCCACCATTTTCATTTTCCGAGTGCTAGGCAGCTGCTTCGCCTAACTCATGGCTGCTGTTTTCTGGCACAAGCTTGGAGGAGACTGGGTTTTTATAAAGCTGGGAAATTTGCATCACCTGGCTGTTCCTAACGATGATAGTGAACAAGCCATAACCCTAAAAGTCTAACTAAGGTCTGAAACTTTGTTCAAAGTTCTCTGAGCAAACAAATCTCCAAGGATGCCCAAACTATTGCATTGCCTCATTTTCCTTTTTGTAATTCTTAAAATGTAAAAAATCGCAATTTTTTTTTTTTTTTACAATAATACAAAGGAAATGTGTGATCTTTAACTTTAGGCCTATTAGAGATCATTTAATCTTCAACTTGCTTAACTGTTCAGAATAACAGTAATTTTGACCAGGGGTGCCCAAACTTTTACATGCCTCTATACATACTGTATATTAGACCTAATACTGGCCATGAGTATTGTCCCCTTATCTGATGCCTTTTTAATGAACTTTAGTAATATTTTTAGAATTTTTATACATTATATCTACTATATAATTGTCTAAGGGTCACTTCTGTCATTCTGTCTGTCCTTCTGTCTGTCCTTCTGTCTGTCCTTCTGTCTGTCTGTCACTGATATTCATTGGTCGTGGCCTCTGTCTGTCATGAAAATCCAAGTCGCTGATTGGCCGCGGCAAAACAGCCATGACCAATCAGCGACGGGCACAGTCCAGAAGAAAATGGCCGCTCCTTAATCCCCGCAGTCAGTGCCCGGCGCCCGCATACTTCCATCCAGTCACCGCTCACACAGGGTTAATGCCGGCGGTAACAGACCGGGAAGAAAAACATTAGACTCGAACAAAGAAGACCCAGGAAAACATACTCAGAAGGGAGGTAAGAACATTTCTAAAACAATCCACAGCGAGGAGATTGGAACAAAACAAAATCCTCTAAACTGCATGCTCGCAAACGCCAGAAGCCTCACAAACAAGATGGAAGAACTAGAAGCAGAAATATCTACAGGTAACTTTGACATAGTGGGAATAACCGAGACATGGTTAGATGAAAGCTATGACTGGGCAGTTAACTTACAGGGTTACAGTCTGTTTAGAAAGGATCGTAAAAATCGGAGAGGAGGAGGGGTTTGTCTCTATGTAAAGTCTTGTCTAAAGTCCACTTTAAGGGAGGATATTAGCGAAGGAAATGAGGATGTCGAGTCCATATGGGTCGAAATTCATGGAGGGAAAAATGGTAACAAAATTCTCATTGGGGTCTGTTACAAACCCCCAAATATAACAGAAACCATGGAAAGTCTATTTCTAAAGCAGATAAATGAAGCTGCAACCCATAATGAGGTCCTGGTTATGGGGGACTTTAACTACCCGGATATTAACTGGGAAACAGAAACCTGTGAAACCCATAAAGGCAACAGGTTTCTGCTAATAACCAAGAAAAATTATCTTTCACAATTGGTGCAGAATCCAACCAGAGGAGCAGCACTTTTAGACCTAATACTATCTAATAGACCTGACAGAATAACAAATCTGCAGGTGGTCGGGCATCTAGGAAATAGCGACCACAATATTGTGCAGTTTCACCTGTCTTTCACTAGGGGGACTTGTCAGGGAGTCACAAAAACACTGAACTTTAGGAAGGCACAGTTTGACCAGCTTAGAAATGCCCTTAATCTGGTAGACTGGGACAATATCCTCAGAAATAAGAATACAGATAATAAATGGGAAATGTTTAAGAACATCCTAAATAGGCAGTGTAAGCGGTTTATACCTTGTGGGAATAAAAGGACTAGAAATAGGAAAAACCCAATGTTTTTCTCTCTCTCTCTCTCTCTCTCTCTCTCCGTCCCTGAACAGAAAAGCTGGTGTTACACATTTCAAATCGCTGCAGCGCACAAGCGACAAGATGACAATAGGCATCCACGCCCCTAAGACCTATGACATCACTCTGCCCACGCTGCTTCATTGGCTGAAAAAATGGCGCCAAGCGCGTCATGCGAAACGCGACTTTGGCGCGTAAGTCGCGTACTGCATGGCCGACCCCACACAGGGATCGGGTCGGGTTTCATGAAACCCGACTTTGCCAAAAGTCGGCGACTTTTGAAAATGAACGATCCGTTTCGCTCAACCCTAGAATTAACGCATCGGGTATTCTACAATATGTATGTATATAGCAGCCACATAGTATATAGCACAGGCCACGTAGTATTTGTCTGCTATATACTACATGGCCTCTATATACTACGTGGCCTGTGCTATATACTATGTGGCTGCTATACACATACATAAATACATATTCTAGAATACCCGATGCGTTAGAATCGGGCCACCATCTAGTATTTAATAAAATGTTATACTTTGTATTTGTTTTTTAGTGTTTTTTCATTATTTCTATGCTATAATTATTTAGGATATCTACTGAATATTTATGTCAGTAATTTATTATCATTTGTAGGGAAATATGCGGCATGATGACAATATAAGAATTATGACACAAATCAAGATTACAATTCATACTCCTCACCCCCCTCCATTATGCTATGTGTTCATTGTACTTTGGATACAGTTGAGCTTTTATCAAACCGGGTGTCCAGGATGTCTCTTTATCAACAGTACTACAATAAGGTAAAGTAATAGATACTTTGGCAGCACAGTGGCTCAGTGGATAGCACAGCAGCCTTGCAGCGCTGGAGTCCTGGGTTCAAAGCCCACCAAGGACAACATCTGCAAGGAGTTTGTATGTTCTCTCCGTGTTTGCGTGGGTTTCCTCCGGGTTCTCCGGTTTTCTCCCACATTCCAAAGACATACTGATGGGGGAATTTAGATTGTGAGCCCCAACGGGGACAGCGATGATAATATGTGTAAACTGTAAAGCGCTGCGGAATATGTTAGCGCTATATAAAAATAAAGATTATTATTATTATACTTTGAGAATCCCTTTTATCCCAGGAGATTTTTAAAGTAGCAAAATGCAAATAAAAAATTCTCAAAATATTTTAAGTTTTTGACTTATCCTTATTTGATCAGAGTGGGTCAGATCAGATCAGACTCCCAGCCGAATGAAGGGGCTGTGAGAATCACCACGCCGCTTCTGTTTAGAAAGGTACAGCGCCACACATACAGTAGTGGTTGTGTCTGGTACTGCAGCTTAAATGAGCTCAGATCGTGCAAATGAATGGGGCTGAACTGTACCAGATACAACCACAGCTGATTGGATGGTGGCGATTTGTCTATATTTATATACAAAAAATGTTTCGCCCATTTTTTACCTACTAATTAAAAACTCCAGTACATAGAGTAATGATTACACATAAGGAAGATGTTGTAGTAGAAGCCCATTCATATTATGTGATCATTATAAAGAATTGACCCTTAAACGTTTGCTTTTTTGAAGATTTCAGCTTCGCCTCTTAACAGATGGCTAATTTATATTTGTGTTATTCATAAGTACGCAGCATTGCAATATGATTTTTCTTGACTGCTCCATAACTACATTTTGCAGAACATATAATCTAATTCGAAGCTTATTGATGCTTTGTAGTATTTGGGAAGCTGGTTTTCTGGGATATGGGCCAAAATGACAAATAAATAGGACCATAGCAAAATCTGCTAAGTAATATTATTCTCTTAGGGAAGTGAAGCAGATGAATGTTTTCTTTGTCTTCATGATTAAAGGAAAAGACCATCTTTCGTTATGGATTTTTAATGGTGTGTTAAAGTAGCTGCATCTTAATCTACATAGAGACATGATGAACCAGTAATAGGACCCTGACCAGGAAATCTTCAGGTCTGAGTCTAGACAATAAGTAGATTCTATCAGTTCCAACCTGATTCACACAACTGGTGGTCTACAAATAGGGAGATTTGGATGTTTCGCCCCCAGCAGTTCACCCCCGGATGTTTGTACCCTTGTGGTTCATGAATTCCCGTCCGTCATCATGTGCGGGGGCGAAATGTACCCAGGGCGAAATGTACCCGGGGCGAACTGCTGGGGGCAAAACATCCTATAAGCACAAATAGGAGATCTAGCCAACACTTTCTGGTGAAGGGATATTAAAAATGTCCTTTAGGCCGGATACACACGTCAGTGGCTCCGGTACATGTGGTGACAGTTTCCTCACGTACCGGAGACACTGACTCACGTAGACACATTAAAATAAATGTGTCTCTGCACATGTCAGTGTGTTTTCACGGACCGTATGTCCAAAACACGGAGACATGTCAGTGTTCGTGGGAGCGCACGGATTACACGGACCCATTAAAGTCAATGGGTCCATGTAAACACGTACCGCACACGGATGCTGTCCGTGTGCCATCCGTGTGCTGTCCGTGTGCGTTTTTCCTGTCATAGGGTTAAAATTGTAAAAATTGTTGCAATACATGGACACGGACACACGTACAGCACACGTACAGCACACGGACAGCACACGAACCCTAAAAACGTACTCACGGACATCACACAGATCCCACACGGATGGCCTACGTGAGCACACAGACACGGATAACTCCGGTACCGTTTTCTCCGGTACCGGAATTATCTGGACGTGTGAGACTGGCCTTAGTGTTCATTTGCTCTAGGAAAAGAAGTTCACCATATTGATCCCCCGTTCCAACTCTACAGGCAAAAGGACAAATATGGAAAAAGAGGGGAAAAAAGCACTGACATCAGCTAACAGGTTTCGGAAAATGCCGCGTTTTGGTGCGGTACGAGGAAGTTCCAGGCCAACTCCTGGGCGATGAGAAGAACAAAGGATTATGTGGCTCCAACAACAGCAAAATTGGAGACAGATTAAAGTATCACATTTATTAGAAACATTAAATCTAGGGAAAAATGAAAAAAAATAATGGATGAAAAGGAGGAAAGAGACACCGAGTCAAAAAGGACAAATATACCAGTCCACTAATGTATGGGCCCAACAAACTGCAGTAAATATCTAACATTCCTGCACCTTTAGCACTCAGTTAGGAAATTAATATTTTTTTAGGGAACCTGTTACTCCCTAAATGCTTTTTAAGGGATTTTGAGACTTCAGCCCTATCAAAACCACACTAGCACTGTTCTTGTTACTGGTACGGTGATTGTAAAAATAGTTTTTAATTCATATGCAAATGAGGGGGCATTCGGCTGTACCCATGCAATGCCCATGAGCTGAGTGCACCCCTATGCCTCTTGAATTTGCAATCGAGGTTACTGCCTTAGCTTTTGATGGACAGTGATCACTGCTAGAGCAAATGCTGCCCCCGTGTGAGTGTGCATGCCCACTGATACTGGTTGTGCTGGCCGTGCACGCACGCAGTGGCTGGGCGCATCTTCCTACCTAGCTCCCGTCTGTTGATGTCGCTCATACACCAGTAAGTGCAGCAAGCGACATCCACAGAGAACGTGCCCAGCCACAGTGCACACACGTCACCGGCACAGCCAGTATCAGACAAAAGAGGAAAAACAAAGCTGGCACATAGGTGAGTAAATTTAAAATTGATTCTTCGTTATTTGATCCTCCAATAAAAAGTTATTTGTGTTGCTTTACCATGAATGATTAATGAAAACATTATTTTAAAGGAGTTCATCCACTACTTTGTTACAGCTCATTGTAGGCCCTAGCGTGATGGAAAGAAAATTTTCTGATTCGTGCCTCCAAGAGCAGTGCCAGTCCCTCACATTCTGTCTCTTGGCTTCCACTCCTTGCGTCCTGTGCCGAACTGCAGAATTCATATTCTTCATGGGATGGAAGAAACACTGCATCTTCTGTGTTTTACTTCTTCTGTTTCAGATGAAATGTAAAGGCTACAGTTGATAAGCGGCGAGAGCAGGCGAGTGATGTCTCCTGCCGGAAGCCAATAAGCCAGTGGTCACAAGTGCCGAGTACAGAAGAGTGGTGTAGGTTTGGGAGATATTGACTTTCTTTGTTATTCTTCACCATCCTCTGGCCAATAATGAGGTGCTGTAAAATAATGGAAAACCCCATGGTTGCATGCATGCACGTGATAGCCTGCACTGAAGACATGATGTGGGGAGTTTGGAGAGAGTCAATCACGACCAAGGAGACAACATTACAACTGTGAGGCCGGACTGTTTTAGGAAAGAAACCCCTCATTGGATTAGTCAAAGATCGTTTTCATATGTAAGTGATAATAAAAAATTTTTTTTTGCGGAGATAGCAATAATACAAACATCATCTATATGGTTCCCAAGATTCGGGCCTTTTTTTGGGTACATTTTTGTGGTCTTTATGGTCTTTTCTAGGGGGCATGGCTCACAAGGTTCTTTTGGGGCACGTCTTTAGGCTGCTCTATATTATTATCCTGTGAGCATCACCTCCTTGGCAAAGACCATAAAAACGAACTGTAGATAAAAAGGGACACATCTCTGAAGGCACAGGGCGAGTTAAAAAAGCAAACAAACAGAACAGATTACTAAGGGGAGCAACTGTAAGAAAACAAGAGAAAATACTGCCCACTTTTGATCTCTTCATAGGTACTCTTTAAAGAGGTTTTGCAATTCCCCAAATGCTTGGTGTCATGTAAGACAACAAATCCAGATAATATTCACCTTTACTGCTCCATAATGTTTAGTGTGACAAACATGCAGTAACAAGAGGGAGCAAATATGCTATTCCTTACTTTCTTCTTCCCTCTTTCCCAAGCCAGCATAAGGAGACTAATAAGCCATGCATGCTCCTATGGAAAAATTAAATATGTAAATTGTCTCTTTAGGAAAGAAGAGGACTAGTATTCTAGAATCACCTATCGAAAGTAGCAAGCCTAAAAGTCAATATTGACCCTTTAATGAGCCTTGTCACATGGGTTATTATTTATTATTATAGCACCATTTATTCCATGGCGCTTTACATTTGAGGAGGAGTATACATAATAAAAACAAGTACAGTAATTTTAGACAATACAAGTTATGACTGGTACAGGAGGAGTGAGGACCCTGCCCCCGAAGGCTCACAATCTACAAGGGATGGGTGAGAATACAGTAGGCGATGGTAGAGCTGGTCGTGCAGCGGTTTGGTCGATCGGTGGTTACTGCAGGTCTTCAGGTTCTTTTTGAAGGTTTCGATGGTAGGTGAGAGTCTGATGTGTTGTGGTAGAGGGTTCCAGAGTAGGGGTGATGTGCGAGAGAAATCTTGTATACGATTGTGGGAAGAGGAGATAAGAGGGGAGTAGAGAAGGAGATCTTGTGAGGATCGGAGGTTGCGTGTAGGTAAGTACCGGGAGACGAGGTCACAGATGTATGGAGGAGACAGGTTGTGGATGGCTTTGTATACCATGGTTAGGGTTCTGAACTGGAGTCTCTGGGTAATGGGTTAGGATAAATGCAAACCAGCACTTTGCACTGAGGTATTGCAAACACCCACGAAACACGTGTCTGCAAATAGTGACTTACTTTCCTTTTATCCTAAGTCATGTGGCAAGGCCTATAAGTCTCTTTACACTAGCTTAGCATTCTCTAAAAGGAGAGAGGTTACCCCTTTGAACATTATCAAAGGGCTCTGACCTAGCCAAATCAGACAGCTTGATTTTCAATGAGGAGTGGTAAACACCCCAGAATACATGACTGAAATTGGAGTATCAGGTTTGGCTAAGTGTTGCAAGACATATGAAAGCATTTTTCGTATTGCACTGCTGGAGTGGTGCTTTAAATGCAAGTCCCCAGCACCCTGTCTGATATTCACCTGCCACCTTCATCCATTTCCAGCATCACTCTTGTCGGTCTCCGATGAAAATTGACCTACTCGCAGCTCCAGTATTTCTTGGGGCTGCGCGTAGGTCACTTTTCAATACAAATCTATTAGAGCCTCATTCTGGCGTTGTTCTGGCTCTCATAGACTTGTATTGAGAGTGTGTGATGTAGATTCTGACTTCCAGCCAGTCATAAACTATTGTTACAAGATGGCGTGCAGGACCGAAGTGGCACAGAAAAAACTGGGAAACGCTAGAGGATGAGTATATAACAGGGGGCATGGGGTTTAGATTTAAAGCGCCACTCCAGTGCTGAAAATATAAAATCTGCTGGAATGGTGCTTTAAATGTAAACCCCATGCCCCCAGTTAATTTAAAAACATAGATCAGCAGGAAAGATTCATATAAAACATAACTTTTAATCACATGATGCCATAAAAAACAAACCTTGTTAAGTGTGCTTAAAAAAGCGCCCAGTGTGCAAAGCAAAAGAAGAAACCCACAGTGGTGGGTATTCGATTGGAAAGGCAGAGTGTTGCCACCTTGTTGAGAAAATGCTCCCCATTTTGACACTTTATCTCTGGGGTATGTCCTACTTGGTACATAGGTTTAATGGACTAACGAGGGGGAGCCGCTGGCCCTCATTTGAGGTCAATTATGACGTTTAGCACTGTAAACTATCGATTAGGCTTTTGTGGACCCGCATTGGGTGTTAATTCAATCCAAGGTTGGACTTATGGCCTTTGTTTGTCACACTTATCAGGGTTTGGTTTTTACGGCATCATATGATTAAAAGTTATGTTTTATATGAATCCTTCCTGCTGATCTATATCTTTTTTCAGAAAGAGAGGACCTGCAGTAACTAGCAGCTGATTTTCCTATATAGGTAATTTAAATATAGTATTATTGATGCACACGAATAACGCTTGAATAAGGTATAAGTCACACATAGGTGTAGTGAACCATGCCAGATTACAGCCTGTTGGTCACCTCCATTCTATTATTAGATCAGGTGAGCCCCCTGCATTATGGAAATGCACCCACTAAGGACAGACACACTAATTCTTCCCTTTTATTCAAAATGTCCTAGATTTGATGTTCTTTTTAATTAATCTCTCTTCCATCTATCCTTAATTCCTCCCTTCATTTCTTTCTTCTTTCACTCCTTTCATACTCCAATCTTTTCGTCATTGCTTCACCTCCCTACCTGCCCCCTCTCTCCATTCTTCATTCCTGCTACTTCCTCTACCTATCCTTCCTTCTTCTCACTCCCTTCCCCCTCCCTCTATCCATACTTCCTTATTCTCCTATCCCTCACTCAACCCTTCCCTCCATTCTTTCTTTTCTCCTTCCTTTCATCCCCACGTCCATCATTGTTTCTCGTCTTCTCATTTTATTTACCATCCCTACATCCTTCATTTTCTCCTACCTTTGCTTCCACTTTCTTCCTTTCTTAGTTTCTCCCTACCTTCCTTCTTTCCCTCCTCCTCTCTCCACACACCCTCGATCCTTATATCCCTTTCTGCTTCCATTGCTCCTCTTTCTATCCTTCCTTCCATTCTTCTTTCCTTCCTTCTCACTTCTTCTCCCCTCCTTACATCCTTCCTTTCCTCCTTACTTTGCTTCCCCTTCCTTCCTTTTCACACTCTCCACACTCCCTCGATCTTTCTATCCCTCCCTCATTCCTTTGCTCCTCTTTCTATTGTTCCTTCCATTCTTTTTTCCTTCATTCTCACTTCCTCTTCCCTCCTTACATCCTTCCTTTCCTCCTTCCTTTACTTCCCCTTCCTTCCTTTCTTTTCACTCTCTCCACAGTCCCTCCATCCTTCTTTTCTTCCTTTGCTCCTCTTTCTATCCTTCCTTCCATTTATCTTTCCTTCCTTCTCACTTCCTCCCCCTCCTTACATCCTTCTTTCCCTCCTTACTTTGCTTCCCCTTCCTTCTTTCCTTTTCACACTCTCCACACTCCCTCGATCCTTCTATCCCTCCCTCCTTCCTTTGCTCCTCTTTCTATAGATCCTTCCATTCTTTTTTCCTTCATTCTCACTTCCTCCCCCTCCTTACATCCTTCATTTCCTCCTTACTTTGCTTCCCCTTCCTTTCTTTTCACACTCTCCACACTCCCTCGATCCTTCTATCCCTCCCTCATTCCTTTGCTCCTCTTTCTATTGTTCCTTCCATTCTTTTTTCCTTCATTCTCACTTCCTCTTCCCTCCTTACATCCTTCCTTTCCTCCTTCCTTTACTTCCCCTTCCTTCCTTTCTTTTCACTCTCTCCACAGTCCCTCCATCCTTCTTTTCTTCCTTTGCTCCTCTTTCTTTCCTTCCTTCCATTTATCTTTCCTTCCTTCTCACTTCCTCCCCCTCCTTACATCCTTCTTTCCCTCCTTACTTTGCTTCCCCTTCCTTCTTTCCTTTTCACACTCTCCACACTCCCTCGATCCTTCTATCCCTCCCTCCTTCCTTTGCTCCTCTTTCTATAGTTCCTTCCATTCTTTTCTCCTTCATTCTCACTTCCTCTTCCCTCCTTACATCTTTCCTTTCCTCCTTCCTTTACTTCCCCTTCCTTCCTTTCTTTTCACTCTCTCCACACTCCCTCCATCCTTCTTTCCTTCCTTTGCTCCTCTTTCTATCCTTCCTTCCATTCTTCTTTCCTTTCTTCTCACTTCCTCCCCCTCCTTACATCCTTCCTTTCCTCCTCCCTTTGCTTCCCCTTCCTTCTTTCCTTTTTGCGCTCTCCACACTCCCTCAATCCTTCTATTTCTCTGTTCTTACTTTGGTCCTCCTTCTATCCTTCCTTCCATTCTTCTTTCCTCCCTTCTCACTTCCTCTCTCCTCCTTACACCCCTCATTTACTTCCCCTTCCTTCCTTTCTGTTCACTCTTTCCACACTCCTTCCATCCTTCCTTCCTTTGCTCCTCTTTCTATCCTTCCCTCCATCCTTCTTTCCTTCCTTCTCACTCTCCCCCTCCCTCCATCCTTCCTTCTTCTTTCCCTTCCTTTCTCACAACCTTCGCACTGTTAGGCGTTCTCTGAGTGCATCCATCACACATCTTCAGATCATTTTTTATTGGTGTTTTCATTATGTGTAAAGAGTTGACAATGTTTTCTCGTATAGACACATTAGGACAGTAATGAGAGCTGAGATCACCGGGATAATACATGTTATAATCTCTTTTGTTTTGTGTCAATTTGCCTAATAACTGTTTTCTAATTTGACAGCTTTATAGCACAATTATTGAGAATAGAATTCCCTATAAATCACTGAGATAATAATAGTAAGATTCCTGTGTTACTGTTTAGAGTCAGGAGGAAAATTACATGGGGCAGTAGGATGAAATGAACCCCTGAAGGATATAGTGAGGCGGTGAAGAGGTGGAGAGACGCACTAGGGGGCACTGTTGCTGTTTAATGGAAATTCACAAAGCCCTTGATAATACAACTACTGAAAGGTTTCTATGAAAATATCGATGAAAATAACTATTTTTCCTTAGACGGTTCAGACGAAGATATCACATATAAATCAAAGCAACTTAAGAAGTCAAATGCTTACTTTATTTTGAAGGAAGTCGGTTCAATTATAAGAAATGAAATCCATGAGGCCGGACGAAAGTCGCGCAAATGTTTTGCCGTGGTTTATATTCTCTCATCTGCAAAATATTAAGTGCAAGATTCATCGTGCGGCGATGGCTCATTTCTAATTAGTTTGCAACATCTTCATTACTTTAGTAAATGTGGCTATACCGTATATATGGGTGCTGGGGAGCGCAGGAAAGAACGAGCAGTAACACTGACGTCCGTAAATATTATTCATATAGAGCGAATGGATGTGAAAAACACATTTCTACCAATCACTTACTGGTCAATTTCTGAAGTTACCCATCAAGGGTTAAATTCAATAAACAGAAAACGAGCGGGATACACATTGACGTCAATGAAAAAGGTGAAAAATCAGCAGGTATGACACCCAGATCTTCATAAAAGTGTGGCGACTTACATGTATTTAATATATAACTAGGTATCAGATCAGATTTTACAGTCCAACTAGAGAACTTTTATATATTACTGCAAAGTACCCATGTACCCAATAACTGTATAATATTACTTATTGGAATTACCATATTTGATTGATTTTTCGTCATAATAATGCAAAAATATTTTATATATATATATGTATATATGAAAAATAACATAATAAAATAAAAAATGACAACAAAAGTTTAAGCTGTAAGGTTATCAAGGCCCAAGTTTACATTTTTTATCGATCATTTTTTAGATGAAAAAATGGATCTTTTTACTTATCTGATGCTTAGCAAATCCAAAAGAAATGAAGAAATGACATACAATTAAAATGTAGCAAAAAATATGAGCAAAAAAGAAATAGAGGTAATTAAAAGGTGGAATGATTATAGTGGAATGCTAGTAAATACATTGCTGTAATATTCATCAAGAAATGTGTAAATATCATGAAAACATCTGAAATGTTGGGTTAATCACAAATAAGCGTCTGATCCACGACAGCATGAGGGAAAAGGTATGTCTGGAGACGGCATCTGATGTGGCTAAAATGCTAATGTTCTTCATGTCGAGACATAAAGTCTGGTTCATATCTGCAGTAATATGATTAGAACTATATGATTCTTAGTAAGTTTACAAAACAGGAGCAAAGCACATTATCCTGCTAATGTCTCGCTATGCACAACGCACAAACCAGACACCGGCACATTCAATTGTATCCATTATGTAGAGTTTAGAAATAGATAGATAGATAGATAGATAGATAGATAGATAGATAGATGATAGATAGATAGATAGATAGATAGATAGATAGATGATAGATAGATAGATAAATAGATAGATAGATGTGGAATAGATAATAGATAGATAGATAAATAGATAGATAGATAGATAGATAGATGATAGATAGATATGGAATAGATAGATAGATAGATAGATAGATAGATAGATAGATAGATAGATAGATATGGAATAGATAGATAGATAGATAGATAGATAGATAGATATGGAATAGATAGATAGATAGATAGATAGATATGGAATAGATAGATAGATAGATAGATAGATAGATAGATAGATAGATATGGAATAGATAGACAGATAGATAGATAGATAGATAGATATGGAATAGATAGATAGATAGATAGATAGATATGGAATAGATAGATAGATAGATAGATAGATAGATAGATAGATATGGAATAGATAGATAGATAGATAGATAGATAGATAGATATGGAATAGATAGATAGATAGATAGATAGATGATAGATAGATATGGAATAGATAGATAGATAGATAGATAGATACCGTAGATAGATAGATAGATAGATAGATAGATATGGAATAGATAGATAGATAGATAGATAGATAGATAGATAGATAGATAGATAGATAGATATGGAATAGATAGATAGATAGATAGATAGATAGATAGATAGATAGATAGATAGATATGGAATAGATAGATAGATAGATAGATAGATAGATAGATAGATGATAGATAGATAGATATGGAATAGATAGATAGATAGATAGATAGATAGATAGATATGGAATAGATAGATAGATAGATAGATAGATAGATAGATAGATATGGAATAGATAGATAGATAGATATGGGATAGATATATGATAGATAGATAGATCCTAACTAAGACATTTAACTCTACACATACATATATAATATAATAATTAGATGATAGCTTCATAGATAGTAGATAGATATGTGATTTGTTGATGGATGGACAAATAGATATTTAAAATGAGAGATACAAATTTAGATGTTAAAGATAGATGATAGATAGATAGATAGATAGATAGATAGATAGATAGATAGATAGATAGATAGATATGGGATAGATAGATATGGGATAGATAGATAGATAGATAGATAGATAGATAGATAGATAGATAGATGTAATAAATTACACATGGAAAGAATGATACATCATAGTTTACACTGTCATCTAGGATAAGCAAGTTTTCCCCACGTTGAGCATTTATAATGTAGTAAAGATATTAAAACAAGACACAATGCTGTTTGTCAATAAGGTACAATTTGCCTCCTTCACTTTTTTTCTCAATTAATAAAAAACATCACATATAGCCTATAGGAGGGCGATGCAATGTATCTGCAGCTCATGATAATTAGAAATAAAATATGTATTTTCTCAAATAAGGATATAATCAGTGTGGGGGAAACTCCTAGTAAGGAGATGATATAAAGTCCAGGTCTTCTAGATAATTACAGCCCTAGTTGCAACTGGAGATCCTACGTAATCTGACATATTTTTTGAAAAATATCTTTTTTCTCCTCCCTGATTGCATTTATTTTTCGTATATCATCTTCCCCGACACTCTCTCGTTAACCACATGAACTGAGTTGTTTTTCTTTTAAGAGACACATCTATTCGCAATATGGCCGTATAGTGTATATCCTCCTGGGCTGAAGTCTTGGAATTTGCAGCTACAATGGAGGAATGTGGGGAAAACAACTTCAGCTTTAGAGATGTCAATTCCATAAGTTTTTGTATCTAAGGTCATTAAAGGGAAAGGTGTTTTTATGTTTTTGTATGTGTTTATGTTTTTTACTTTTTATGCCTTCCCCTCCCCACTCAATAAGTTTCCTAGCCAATAATAAGTAGTATACTGTATATATATGAAGCCATATTCTGCTATACACAAACACATTCCCTTCAATTGTGCATTAATTAACTCTATCTGGAATGTAATATTGGGTTTTATACGGCACAGGAATTAATTTACAGCTAGTCCTCATTCACAAATGTCATAAAATAACACATGTTCCGACAGCAACAAACTTGCTATGCTGATTTCTCCTCTATAAAATATGATGGTAAAACAGAAAGAAAAAACATACTATCATTTGTATTATTCTTAATTACATAAGGCATTCCCTTTGTCTATAAAGCATAATAATTACAGAAAATAAATGAAATGGGACAAATTAGCAATTTTGTAAGAAAAAAAAATCACACTCAACAACTACAAAAATGCCAACTTATTTCGACTTTATAATAAACTTATACTTTTTTTTTGTTGTTATATCCCAGACTGAGTAAATAAGAACAACATAAGTTATTAAACTTATCAGTACAAAGCAAGGAAAATACAATGGGCTCAATTGTATATAAGCATTATAAGGATTAGGTTGCAACAAGTGATCATGAAGGTAGATAAAACTGTAAAGGTTCTTTTCATGTAACATAAAGGGTCATACTTTAGTGGATTTTGCGAAGTTTTTTTTTTTACGTAAAGGAATTTTAATCAAGAGGAAGATTAGGGATGTTACCACTTCGTCTGCTGAACGGAAAAAAAAGCTATTGCTTTTGCGGGATAGGCAATCTGCTTGTGAATACACCCGGTATCTTCCATACGGGAGGAACACAAGTTATAATTTAATAGAGAGAATTAAAAAAAAAGATAAAAAGTTATACACCCAGTACTGAACAAAGTTTGCGAATACTATGTAACAAAGAAATAAAGACAGAAAGAAAGAACGAAGGATAGAAAGAAAAAGGAGGGCGAAGGAAATAAAAAACAAAAGAATGGAAGGAAGAAAGAAAAAAAGACGGGAAACAAACTCATAGCCTGTTCAATGTTATGTGAATTCAAGGTCATTCAACCAATAGACAACTGAAGATATATCTAGAGATGAAAAAATAAATATATATTTACATAGTCTTGTTTTTTTAAATTACAAAAAAAGGAAATGGGCTGATGCAAACGTTTGGGGATTTGTGTGATCAGATATCTTTGATCAAGGTTTCAGACCTTAACTAGCCTTTTAGGGTTATGGCTTGTTCACTATTATCATTAGGAAAAGCCAGGTAATGCAAATTTCTCAGCTTTACAAAAACCCAGCCTCCTTTAACTTTGTGCCAAAAACAGTAAGCATGAGTTCTTCTAAGCAGCTGCCCAGCACTCTGAAAATGACAATGGAGGAGGCCCACAAATCAAAAGAAGGCTATAAGAAGAGTTTTATAATAAAGCGTCTTCAAGCTGCCCTTTCCTCAGTTCGAAATCTATTTAAGAAATGGCTGGAAAACCAACCAAAATTTCAGTGAGAGTTGCTCATAGGATCGCTAGAGAGGCCCCCGCTTAACTGCAAAAGACCTTCTATAACATTTAGCAGACTCTGGAATTGTGGTACATTGTTCTACTGTTCAAAGACACCTGCACAAATATGGCCTTTATGGAAGAGTCATCAGAAGAAAACCTCTCCTGCATCCTCACCATAAAATTCAGCATCAGAAGTATGCAAATGAGCATCTAAACAAGTCTAATGCATTTTGGAAACAAGTCTTGTTGACCTATGAGGTTAAAATAGAATTATTTGGCCACAATGATCAAACGAATGTGTGGAGAAAAAAAAAAGGCACAGAATTTCAGGAAAAGAACATCTCAAAAACCATTAAGCATGGGGGTGGATCAATCGGGTTTTGCGGTTGTGTTGCAGCCAATGGCATGAAGAACATTTCATGGGTAGATAGAAGAATGGATTCAATAAAATGTCAACAAATTCTTGATGCAAACATAACACCATCAGTAAAAAAAAAAAAGCTAAAGTTGAAAAGAGGATGGTTTCAACAAATGGATAATGATCCTAAAAACATGTCAAAATCCACAATAGATTACCTTAAAAGGAAGGAGCTGAAGGTTTTACAATGGCCCCCACAGTCACCTGATCTGAACATCCTTGAAAATCTGTGGCCAGACCTCAAATTAATAATGCATGCAAGACAAACCAGGAATCTCACAGAATCTGAAGAATTTTCCAAGGAAGAATGGATGAATATCCCTCAAGCAAGAATTGAAAGTCTCTTGGGTGGCTACAATAAGCATTTACAGGCTGTGATACTCTTAAAAGGGGTGCTACGATGGAAAAATATATATATTTTTGCCTAAAATACAAAGAAAATGTGTCATCTTTAACTGTAGGCGTTTTAGAAATAATTTCATCTTCAATTTGCTGAACTGTTCACAATAGCAGTAATTTTGTCAAGGGGTGCACAAACTCTTCCATGCCACTGTATGTGCACATGACATCTTTTAAACATGGACCTAGCCAAATCTGCCAATGAAGATTTTCAGTTGGCTCTTGCATCGATGGTATCAAAGAGTTTTGCTACATATAATTCATGCATAAAAGTTTCTGTACTTTGAAACATTATTATTTTTGAAAATTTAAAGATTCAGAATATTTTGTTATGTAAATTATCTGATTTTTTTTAGAGGAAAAAGTAACAATTCAAATAACTAAAACCTGTCAAAACACTATTGATAATTAAATAAAAACAGTTACAGAAATTGCACTATAAAATGTGGTCCTCATTCAGAGACAATTATTTTTTGCTTGTCTCTTGTACTCCTGCATCGGATCATCTCTTACAAATTTCTAGCAGTAATGTGCAAGCATTGATGGATTCCATTTTCCTTGATATGTTTGCTCCAAAGCCACAATATCTTGGTGAAATCTGTCACAATCAAGAGTCTAGGTGCCAATGTAAGAAATTAATCTTTAAGGACATGTTACAGCCAAGGTTCTTATATGTTTTGAGGACATTTTAAAACAATTTTTTATAGTTATCTGCTCTTAATTTCCCCATAAATTAGTTACCACTAATGCGAATGCTACCCATGCAGCCTATTCCTTGCCCTACAACAAACAGAGAAACTCCTCATCGTGAAGAAGTTTACGAATCCAAGGTCCAATAAAACTTCTTCCTTTATCTTTGCTTCAGTCAGCCTTGGAAATGTATCAATTTCATATTTTAATGCTTTTGGATTTTTATCCACTGGCTTATCAAAGTTCTTCATTAGGCCCAACTTCATATATAATGGCGGTAACAAAATCTTATGTGGGTTAACAAGTGCTGGATGTAGGACATTTTTACTCCCTGGCTGATGAGAATATCTGAGAGAGGTCATTCTTTTACTGTAGTGATATTCTCTTGCATGACTATCACACTTAAACAGAAAGCAGCATTATTTTGTGTATCCACCATGGAGACTAAGTAACAGGTCAACCTTTAAGTCACCACAGAGGGGCCACAAATGTTGATCATATTTCAGGCACCTGAACAACTGTTTCATGTTGTCATAGGTTTCTTTCATGTGGACTCCAACTTCAATTAAAAGTAGCACATTGCCATTATGCAGCAAAACGGCCTTTATGCTTGTTTTGGATGAATGGATGAAGAGCCTCTATTCCTCTGGATTATGACTTATATTCAGAGCTTTAATTAAACTGTTGATGTTGATGTATCCCACAAGATCACCCTGTATGAAGAAGTATTGGACAAAATCTTTATCATGGTTGTAGAACAAATAAATCTGAACATCGCCCACTAGAAGATTCCACTGATGTAGCCTGGAACCTAAGAGCTCAGCCTTACTCTTGGGTAGATCCAAATCTCTAGCAATATTGTCCAGCTCACTTTGTGTTATACAGCGTGGTTCAATTGAGGTTACTGACAGAAAATCTGGGTCGTGAGATGAAGATGCTTCATGACACCAAGCTCCATCTTCTTCCCCACTTGACTTGTTGACTTGACTGAAAATGTTTCTGGTATTTTTGGAACCACCAGTTCTTCTGTATGTGGTACCTGGCGTATTGCAGATGGAATGTTTGGATACTGTAAAGTCCACTTCTTCCTTGAAACTCTTTTCCCAATGGAGGGAACCATGCAGAATTAGCAATTGGCAGTGTGATTGGTTGGCTTTCTCCAGATAATTGGGACTGCAAAAGGCATAGATTGCCTCTTCCCATGCCACCACTGGGTAAGATGTGAGGCACATCTATTTCAGCATATGGGTGGAGCTCAACTCTTGTCCTAATGACCTATTCTGTAACAAAAATACAGGTTATAGGCTTTCCTTAACATGGTAGTCAAGTTTCGCCTTTGTGACGCAAAAGTGACTTCTCCACATATGCAGCAAAAAAATCTGCTTTGTTAATGCAGGAATGAGGCAAGTCTGAAAAAACATATAGAAACATGTCAATATGCTAAGAAACTAAGATAAGGAATCATAAAACTGTATACCTTACACAGAGAGCATTTATAAAAGATGGTAATGAAACGTCATCGAACCTGGGTTGGCGTTTTTTGATTGGTCGCCCAAACATGATAGAATATTGAAGGCTCAATAGATTAAATAGATTATGTAATAGACGAGTTACTAGCAATGCAATAATGATGAAATAATAAATATGCAATTTTTCTATACGCCTGCATGAAAGGTGTCATAAGTAATTACAACCTCATCTGGATCTTGAAAATCAGAGCCACTCAGCATATTTAAGCATCATATTTGTTTTTAGCAACACAAAATTAGTTATGTTCGACTGTTTTCGTCTCTGATCCAATTTGGCTGTTGGACAGTATAGATAGATAAAATTCCAAAAAAGGGGATAAAGCAGAATTGATCAAAAATTTGAGGTTGCAAGCAACAAAGTCCGGGCCACTGGGCTATAAAATGCAAAGAATAGATACACAGATAGATTGATAGATACACAGACAGATAGATATATAGATAAATAGATAGATAACAGCGAAACAGAATCTTTGCATTCTTTTTTTTATTTATTTTCATATTTTACATGTAAGCTGCCTGTCACACACATTGTGTTAGATGTTTATTGTTCATATAAGGAAAATACTAGTATTTTTATATTTTATATGCAGTTTTAACCTCTAAAAGTAAGGGCTCACATTCTTTATTAATGCTGTTAGTTTTAGTTTATAGGCGTGTAAGAGCTGACATACTGCACAATAATAATAAATCCGGCTGTCACAATAAAAATTTTCAATACGTAAAGAAAATGACAATAATACCATTCATCACTGTATAAGTAGTATCTGTCCGGTTATATATCACCAGTAATTCAGCAATGCATTAACGTCATACTCCGGCGTACCTCAGCACTACAAGTCAGCACAGGTATCCACCAGCTTCATGTTAATTCAACGGTTCATAATTGATCATCTACATTTTCTTGCTTGTTGTAAATTGCCGTATGTAAACTAGAAATATCGGCGACAGTAGAGATAATATTTTACATGTCAGATCATTCCTGTATCTACAGATCCATTCTTCATACCATTGACAAGGAATGTATTAATAGGAAGGATATGCCACTCAGTACACTGAGCCCATTGTTGTCTCTGGAATGATTAAGAATGATACACGCTAAGCCAGGTGCTTCACCGTCACAATGACTACATCAGGAGCTGTCAGTCTCTGACTACAGTGAAAAAAATGTCATTTTTGACTGAAGCTACATTTCCAGTATAACAAAAACATGCAGAATGTAACCTATTCTGTAAGACGGGCTACAAAAAAGGGAATAATGTCAAATTACTTTATTACATGTATTCCCTTAATTCAGCCAGTTACTTCTTATTCTAAAGACCAAGTAAGGCTCTGAGTTTTTTCTCATCCATTTAATATAACACGTTTGCTGGGAAAAGCTCCTTGTTTATTGCAAAGCTGGGATGGATGTCAAGTAGCGGCATCCATCACCCATAGGATGGATCCATCACCTATATTGAAAAAAGAACAAACATGGGGTGGTATAATTTTTTATTTGGATGCCGCTGTATAAAATAGGGCAGCCAGCTACTATTCCATACAGAAAACAAAAATTGTGAAGCCCAATGTACTGTATACCACTGAGAGAAGGTCAAATTGAATGGTGGCCATTCAACTGTGTTGGGAGCTTTACCGGTGAATCTGGATACAGAATGAATCCGGATCTGATGAGAGCCTTTAGGCCAATTGGCTCTGGGTACTGACAAGCAGAAAAAATGGAATATCCAATTTATTTTTAGGTTAAGGAATAATTTTTCACTGTCCCGCTAGTTAATAGAAGGTAAAACATATTGCCATGTGAATAAATGATCTTCATTTTAGAGATCCAATTGTGTTTTTTTTCATATTTGTTCATATTTATTTTTACTTCAGTGAAGCAGGCTACTTAACCCCTTTACCCCCAAGGTTGGTTTGCACGTTAATGACCGCGCCAATTTTTACAATTCTGACCACTGTCCCTTTATGAGGTTATAACTCTGGAATGCTTCAACAGATCCTGGTGATTCTGACAATGTTTTCTCGTGACATATTGTACTTTATGATAGTGGTAAAATTTCTTTGATAATACCTGCGTTTATTTGTTAACAACATGGAAATTTGGCGAAAATTTTGAAAATTTTGCAATTTTCCAACTTTGAATTTTTATGCAATTAAATCACAGAGATATGTCACACAAAATACTTAAAAAGTAACATTTCCCACATGTCTACTTTACATCAGCATTTTTTGTTAGGGAGTTATAAAGGTTAAAGTTTGACCAGCAATTTCTCATTTTTACAACACCATTTTTTTTTAGGGACCACGTCTCATTTGAAGTCATTTTGAGGGGTCTATATGATAGAAAATACCCAAGTGTGACACCATTCTAAAAACTGCACCCCTCAAGGTGCTCAAAATCACATTCAAGAAGTTTATTAACCCTTGAGGTGTTTCACAGGAATTTTTGGAATGTTTAAATAAAAATGAACATTTAACTTTTTTTCACAAAAAATTTACTTCAGCTCCAATTTGTTTTATTTTACCAAGGGTAACAGGAGAAAATGGACCCCAAAAGTTGTTGTACAATTTGTCCTGAGTACACCGATACCCCATATGTGGGGGTAAACCACTGTTTGGGCGCATGACAGAGCTCGGAAGCGAAGGAGGGCAATTTGACTTTTCAATGCAAAATTGACAGGAATTAAGATGGGACGCCATGTTGCGTTTGAAGAGCCACTGATGTGCTTAAACATTGAAACCCCCAACAAGTGACACCATTTTGGAAAGTAGACCCCCTAAGGAACTTATCTGGATGTGTGGTGAGCACTTTGACCCACCAAGGGCTTCACAGTAGTTTATAATGCAGAGCCATAAAAATAAAACAACATTTTTTTCCCACAAAAATTATTTTTTAGCCCCCAGTTTTGTATTTTCCCGAGGGTAATAGGAGAAATTGGACCCCAAAAGTTGTTGTCCAATTTGTCCTGAGTACGCTTATACCCCATATGTAGGGGAGAACCACTGTTTGGGCACACGGGAGAGCTCGGAAGGGAAGGAGCACTGTTTTATGCAGAATTGGCTGGAATTGAGATCGGATGCCATGTCACGTTTGGAGAGCTCCTGATGTGCCTAAACAGTGGAAAACACCCAATTGTAACTGAAACCCTAATGCATATACACCCCTAACCCTAATCCCAACGGTAACCCTAACCACACCTCTAACCCAGACACACCCCTAACCCTAATCCCAACCCTATTCCCAATCGTAAATGTAATCCAAACCCTAACCCTAACTTTAGCCCCAACCCTAACCTTAACTTTAGCCCCAACCCTAACTGTAGCCTTAACCCTAGCCCTAACCCTAGCCCTAACCCAACCCTAACCCTAGCCCTAACCCTAGCCCTAACCCTAACCCTAGCTCTAACCCTAGCCCTAACCCTAGCCCTAACCCTAGCCCTAACCCTAGCCGTTACCCTAACCCTAGCCTTAACCCTAACCCTAGCCCTAACCCTAACCCTAGCCCTAACCCTAGCCCTAACCCAGCCCTAACTCTAATGGGAAAATGGAAATAAATACATTTTTTTAATTTTTCCCTAACTAAGGGGGTGATGAAGGGGGGTTTGATTTACTTTTATAGCAGGTTCTTAGTGGATTTTTATGATTGGCAGCAGTCACACACTGAAAGATGCTTTTTATTGCAAAAAAATATTTTTTGCGTCACCACATTTTGAGAGCTATAGTTTTTCCATATTTGAGTCCACAGAGTCATGTGAGGTCTTGCTTTTTGTGGGACGAGTTGACGTTTTTATTGGTAACATTTTCGGGCATGTGACATTTTTTGATCGCTTTTTATTCCAATTTTTGTGAGGCAGAATGACCGAAAACCAGCTATTCATGAATTTCTTTTGGGGGATGCGTTTATACCATTCTGCGTTTGGTAAAATTGATAAAGCAGTTTTATTCTTCGGGTCAGTATGATTATAGCAATACCTCATTTATATTATTTTTTTATGTTTTGGCACTTTTATACGATAAAAACTATTTTATAGAAAAAATAATTATTTTTGCATCGCTTTATTCTCAGGACTATAACTTTTTTATTTTTTTGCTGATGATGCTGTATAGTGGCTCGTTTTTTGCGGGACAAGATGACGTTTTCAGCGGTACCATGGTTATTTATATCTGTCTTTTTGATCGCGTGTTATTCCACTTTTTATTCAGCGGTATGATAATAAAGCGTTGTTTTTTGCCCGTTTTTTTTCTTACGGTGTTTACTGAATGGGTTAACTAGTGGGACAGTTTTATAGGTTGGGTCATTACGGACGCGGTGATACTAAACATGTGTACTTTTATTGTTTGTTTTTTTTATTTAGATAAAGAAATGTATTTATGGGAATAATATATACCGTATATACTCGAGTATAAGCCGACCCGAGTATAAGCCGACCCCCCTAATTTTGCCACAAAAAACTGGGAAAACTTATTGACTCGAGTATAAGCCTAGGGTAGAAAATGCAGCATTTACCGGTGAATTTCAAAAATAAAAATAGATGCTCCATACCGTTCATTATTGCCCCATAGATGCTCCATATACAACTGTGCTATATAGAATGCTCTGCACCTTTGATTATGGCCCCATAGATGCTCCTTATAATGCTGTGCCATATATGCTCTGCACCTTTGATTATGGCCCCATAGATGCCCCTTATAATGCTGTGCCATATATGCTCTGCACCGTTGATTATGGCCCCATAGATGCTCCTTATAATGCTGTGCCATATATGCTCTGCACCTTTGATTATGGCCCCATAAATGCTCCTTATAATGCTGTGCCCCATATATGCTCTGCACCTTTATGGCCCCATAGGTGCTCCTTATAATGCTGTGCCCCATTTATGCTCTGCACCTTTATGGCCCCATAGGTGCTCCTTATAATGCTGTGCCCCTTATATGCTCTGCACCTTTATGGCCCCATAGGTGCTCCTTAGAATGCTGTGCCCCATATATGCTCTGCACCTTTATGGCCCCATAGGTGCTCCTTATAATGCTGTGCCCCTTATATGCTCTGCACCTTTATGGCCCCATAGGTGCTCCTTAGAATGCTGTGCCCCATATATGCTCTGCACCTTTATGGCCCCATAGGTGCTCCTTATAATGCTGTGCCCCATTTATGCTCTGCACCTTTATGGCCCCATAGGTGATCCTTAGAATGCTGTGCCCCATATATGCTCTGCACCTTTATGGCCCCATAGGTGCTCCTTATAATGCTGTGCCCCATTTATGCTCTGCACCTTTATGGCCCCATAGGTGCTCCTTATAATGCTGTGCCCCATATATGCTCTGCACCTTTATGGCCCCATAGGTGCTCCTTATAATGCTGTGCCCCATATATGCTCTGCACCTTTATGGCCCCATAGGTGCTCCTTATAATGCTGTGCCCCATTTATGCTCTGCACCTTTATGGCCCCATAGGTGCTCCTTATAATGCTGTGCCCCATTTATGCTCTGCACCTTTATGGCCCCATAGGTGCTCCTTATAATGCTGTGCCCCATATATGCTCTGCACCTTTATGGCCCCATAGGTGCTCCTTATAATGCTGTGCCCCATATATGCTCTGCACCTATATGGCCCCATAGGTGCTCCTTATAATGCTGTGCCCCTTATATGCTCTGCACCTTTATGGCCCCATAGGTGCTCCTTATAATGCTGTGCCCCATATATGCTCTGCACCTTTATGGCCCCATAGGTGCTCCTTATAATGCTGTGCCCCATATATGCTCTGCACCTTTATGGCCCCATAGATGCTCCTTATAATGCTGTGCCCCATATATGCTCTGCACCTTTATGGCCCCATAGGTTCTCCTTAGAATGCTGTGCCCCTTATATGCTCTGCACCTTTATGGCCCCATAGGTGCTCCTTAGAATGCTGTGCCCCATATATGCTCTGCACCTTTATGGCCCCATAGGTGCTCCTTAGAATGCTGCTGGTGCTGCCATAAAAAAAAAAAAAAAATCACATACTCACCTCTCTTCTCAGGACGCCGGCGCTTTCAATAATTACCTGCTCCTCGTGCGGCTCCGTCTCCAGCACTGACGCTCAGCAGAGGGCGCGCACTGACTACGTCACAGCGCCCTCTAACCTGAGCGTCACTGCTAGAGGACGCTGCAGACGGAGCCGGAGCAGGTAATTATAGCGCTGCGCTCCCCTTACCTGCTGCGGCGCGGTCCCTGCAGTCCCTGGCTTCTCCGGCGCTGCAGCTTCTTCCTGTAATTGAGCGGTCACATGGCACCGATCATTTACAGCAATGAATATGCGGCTCCTCCCCTATGGGGGTGGAGCTGCCTATTCATTTCTGTAATGAGCGGTGCCATGTGACCGCTCAGTGCAGGAAGAATCTGCAGCGCCGGAGAAGCCAGGGACTGCAGGGACCACGCTGGGAGCAGGTAAGTATGATTACACAGCCCCCGCTCCCCCTCCCCTGCTGACACCCGGGTATATGACTCGAGTATAAGCCGAGAGGGGGACTTTCAGCCCAAAAAAATGGGCTGAAAATCTCGGCTTATACTCGAGTATATACGGTATATTTTTTTCATTATTTGGGAAATTTTTTTTATTTTTTTTTACACATTTGGAAAAAAATTTTTAAACTTTTTTACTTTGTCCCAGGGGGGGACATCACAGATCACTGATCTGACAGTTTGCACAGCACTCTGTCAGATCAGTGATCTGACTTAGAGCACTGCAGGCTTCACAGTGCCTGCTCTAAGCAGGCGCTGTGAAGCCACCTCCCTCCCTGCAGGACCCGGATGCTGCGGCCATCTTGGATCCGGGCCTGGAGCAGGGAGGGAGGTAAGGAGACCCTCGGAGCAACGCGATCACATGGCATTGCTGCGGGGGTCTCAGGGAAGCCAGCAGAGAGCCCCCTCCCTGCGCGACGCTTCCCTGTACCACCGGCACACTGCGATCATGTTTGATCGCAGTGTGCCGGGAGTTAATGTGCCGGGGGCAGTCCGTGACCGCTCCTGGTACATTGTGCCGGATGTCAGCTGCAATAGGCAGCTGACACCCGGCCGCGATCGGCCGCGCTCCCCCCGTGAGCGCGGCCGATCGCTGTGATGTACTATCCCATCGAGGGTCAGATAGGCCCAGGGCACCTTGACGGGATAGTACATCTAAGGTCAGAGAGGGGTTAAAGGAAATGTGTTATTTTATATATATATAAATATATACAGTATATATATATATATATATATATATATAGTGATGTGGTGACCCATGTTACAGCCAGGGTGCACTGTATTTGCTCCACAGGATACACAAGGAGGGGTATCTGTAATGGTGATGGTGAAACAGTGTGCGGCAGGATTGTAAATGGCTGGTATGTGTCGCAGAGGAAGTCTGTGCTTTAAGCTCGAAGTAAGGTTGTTCTGGCACCTATAGTCCCACAAGTATTTGTGTTTGTTTACTTTAAAGGGAGGCTTGCAGGGTTAGTTAGAGAGATGGGTGGGTCTAACTAACCACACTCACCTCCCATCCAGGGGAGGGGTTACAGGTACATAATGTGGCCATGATGTGGTCACATGGTTCAGAGTGTTTGGACCTGAATGGTCTGTGTTGTAGGTCCTGAAAGAGGTCAGGTCTGAGTTAGAAGTTCCGGCAAGTGGAGACTTCCTGAAGAGCACGTGGAGAGACCGTGGACCTGGATGGTCTGTATTGGAAGCTCCTGTGAGTGGAGACTTCCAGAATAGCACCTGGTGAGACCACGTACCTACAGAGCCTGGGACGGCATCTGTGTTGGCAAACCCTGGACTGACAAGGAGTCAGCAAGAGGAGCAGAGCTCCTGGAAGGTAACCCCAGACAAGGGGGGTTGTAATACATGGCTGAGAAGTTTATCTGCTACATGAACAGACTGGTGGTCATGTCATGTTCGGGAATGTAATGAAATGAACTTTTTGTTATCTGGTTTATGCGGAGTTAATAAACCAAATAGACTGATTTATGTGAGAAAACCACTCCTGTGTGCTTTAATCCCGTGCCAAGCGAGTGTCCCCACACACTCAGTAAGTGTTATCTCACTATGTACAGTATATATATATAAGAAAAAGAAAATTTGGAGCAGCACAAAGAAAGAGTCCGGGTTCAGAGCCCCCCAGGCAAATACCAAACCTTTCTGGGCTGATTAAATAGCTCCTTTTCACTACAAAACGCTGTGTGCTGCCTCCAATTGTTCTGTTTTTTTTATATATATTTTTATATATACAGTATATACATATTTATATACATACATACACTGCTCAAAAAATAAAGGGAACACTTAAACAACACAATGTAACTTCAAGTCAATCACACTTCTGTGAAATCAACCTGTCCAGTTATGAAGCAAAAACAATTGTGAATTCATTGTTAATTTCTCCTGATGTTGAAAAAATGGAGCATGCAACAGATAGAAATGATAGGCAATTAGCAAGACGTCCCCTATAAACAAGTGGTTCCTCATGGGGTGACCACAGACCATTTCTTTGTTCTCATCATTTTTGGCAGTTGTTTTGGTCACTTTTGCAGTTTGTAATTGCTTTCACCCCTAGATGTTCTGTACAGTAGCATGAGACATTGTCTACAGCCCACAGAAGATGCCCACAGAAGGTATTGCAGCTCATCCAGGTTGTGACTGTCAGCACAGTGTCCAGAGAATGGAGCATATACCAGAAGACTGGCTAATACACCAGGACACGTGGAGGAGGCCATAAGAGGGTAACAACCCAGCAGTAGAACCGTTACCGCCTCCTTTGTGCAAGGATGAACCGGACGAGCAGTGAGAGAGCCCTGCAAAATGAACTGCAGCAGGCCACTAATATTCATGTGTCTGCTAAAACTGTCAGGAACAACCCCATGAGGGTGGTATGAGGGCCCAATGTCCACAAGTGTGTGTTGCGCTTACAGCCCAACACCGTGCAGTGCTATTGGTATTTGTCAGAGAACACCAAGATTGACAGATTCAACATTGGCAGCCTTGGCTCTTCACGGATTAGAGCAGGTTGACACTTAGCACATGTGACGGACGTGACAAAGTCTGGAGACACCATGGAGAATGTTCTGCAGCCTGCAACATCCTCCAGCATGACCAGTTTGGCAGTGGGTCAGTAATGCTGTGGAGAGACATTTCTTTGGAGTGCTGCACAGCCCTCCATGTGCTAGACAGAGGTACCCTGACCACCATTAGGTACCGGGATGTGATCCTCGACCTATTGTGAGACCATATGCAGGTGCAGTGGACCCCGGGTTCTTTCTGATGCATGACAATGCTAGGCCTTATGTGGCTGAAGTATGCCAGCAGTTCCTGCATGATGACATCCAGGATGTCTGCCCGTTTCCCAGACCCAAATCGAGCACATGTGGAACATCATGTCTGGCTCCAGCCACCAATGCCACGTTGCACCACAGACTGTCCAGGAGTTGACTGATGCTTTATCCCAGGTCTGGGAGAAGATCCCTTAAGAAAACCTCCGCCACTTCATCAGGAGCATTCCTAGGCATTGTAGGGAGGTCATAAAGGCACATGGAGGCCACACACACACAACTGAGCATTATTTCCTTGTCTTGAGGCCATTCCACTGAAGATAGATTAGCCTGTAATTTGATTTTCCACTTTGATTTTGAGTATCATTCCAAATCTATACCTCCATGGGATATAAATTTTGATTTACATTGATCATTTTTCTGTTTTTCTGTTCTCAATGCATTCCACTATGTAATGAATACAGATTTTCAACAGGAATATTTCATTCAATTACTGTATATCTAGGATATCGTATCTCAGTGTTTCCTTTATTTTTATTTTTGAGCAGTATATATAAATACTGTATATATATATATATATATTCAGTAAAGACCAAAAGTTTGGACACACCTTCTCTTTAAAGATTTTTCTGCATTTTCATGACTATGAAAATTGTATATTCACACTAAAGGCATCAAAACTATGAATTAACACATGTGGAATTGTATACTTAACAAAAAAGTGTGAAACAACTGAAATTATGTTTTATATTCTAGGTTCTTCAAAGTAGCCACCTTTTGCTTTGATGACTGCTTTGCACACTCTTGGCATTCTCTTGATGAGCTTCAAGAGCTAGTCACCGGGAATGGTTTTCACTTCACAGGTGTGCCCTGTCAGGTTTAATAAGTGGGATTTCTTATAAATGGGGTTGGGACCATCAGTTGCGTTGTGCAGAAGTCTGGTGGATACACAGCTGATAGTCCTACTGAATAAACTGTTAGAATTTGTATTATGGCAAGAAAAAAGCAGCTAAGTAAAGAAAAACGAGTGGCCATCATTACTTTAAGAAATGAAGGTCAGTCAGTCTGAAAAATTGGGAAAACTTTGAAAGTGTCCCCAAGAGCAGTGGCAAAAAACCATCAAGCGCTACAAAGAAACTGGCTCACATGAGGACCGCCCCAGGAAAGGAAGACCAAGAGTCACCTCTGCTTCTAAGGAGAACTTTATCCAAGTCAACAGCCTCAGAAATTGCAGGTTAACAGCAGCTCAGATTAGAGATCAGGTCAATGCCACACAGAGTTCCAGCAGCAGACACATCTCTACAACAACTGTTAAGAGGAGACTTTGTGCAGCAGGCCTTCAAGGTAAAATAGCTGCTAGGAAACCACTGCTAAGGACAGGCAACAAGCAGAAGAGACTTGTTTGGGCTAAAGAACACAAGGGATGGACATTAGACCAGTGGAAATCTGTGCTTTGGTCTGATGAGTCCAAATTTGAGATCTTTGGTTCCAACCACTGTGTCTTTGTGCGACGCAGAAAAGGTGAAGGGATGGACTCTACATGCCTGGTTCCCACCGTGAAGTATGGAAGAGGAGGTGTGATGGTGTTGGGGTGCTTTGCTGGTGACACTGTTGGGGATTTATTCAAAACTGAAGACATACTGAACCAGCATGGCTGCCACAGCATCTTGCAGCGGCATGCTATTCCATCCGGTTTGCGTTTAGTTGGACCATCATTTATTTTTCAACAGGATAATGACCCCAAACACACCTCCAGGCTGTGTAAGGGCTATTTGACGAAGGAGAGTGATGGGGTGCTACGTCAGATGACCTGAACCCAATCGAGATGGTTTGGGGTGAACTGGACCGCAGAGTGAAGGCAAAAGGGCCAACAAGTGCTAAGCATCTCTGGGAACTCCTTTAAGATTGTTGGAAGACCATTCCTGGTGACTACCTCTTTAAACTCATCAAGAGAATGCCAACAGTGTGCAAAGCAGTCATCAAAGCAAAAGGTGGCTACTTTGAAGAACCTAGAATATAAGACATAACTTCAGTTGTTTCACACTTTTTTGTTAAGTATATAATTCCACATGTGTTAATTCATAGTTTTGATGCCTTCACTGTGAATGTACAATTTTCATAGTCATGAAAATACAGAAAAATCTTTAAATGAGAAGGTGTGTCCAAACTTTTGGTCTGTACTGTATATCTTTCTCCTCCAGGACTGGTCCTTCATTTCCAAAATTTTCAATTCGGAGGTAAAATCCGTATTCAGTGGAGACAGACGTTTACATTATTATTATTATTATTATTATTATTGATAGTAGATGGCAGCTGGTGCTTTTAAAATTTTATGTAGGGGGAGGCGGGAAGAGCTAGAGTAAGCGCTCCTCCTCCCTCTTCCTCCCCTCTACGTAGAATCTTATAAATAATAATGATCATATCCTATATCAGTTATATAACAATCTGTCTTCAATGAAGACAGATTTTACCCCTAAATTCAGAAGATTGAGAGTGAATAATCAGACTTGAGAAAGATTTCTCTGATAAGGTATATTACAGAGTTGCGTATTTTCATGTGTACTATTGACTTATGAAATAAAAATTAAAATGACGGTTACACTTTAAGTTACCTGGGATGTTAATTTTTCCTTACAAATATTTTGAACATTGCCTATTTTTAATTCTGATCATTCAAGAATTACAAAAATGAATCATCTATATTTTTTGTACCTTTCGAAAGAAATAAATAGAACACTGAATTTAACATTGTTCCCTTCATAAGAGCTGCCACGTCCATAAATTTGAAGCTTCAGAGAATTATCATATTAATATTTTTGAATTAAATTCTTAAATCTCTACATATCAGTAGCTGGCATCTCTGCAAATATGCATTAAAAAGGCAATAATATATTTTACAGCCATAAGCCAGGACAATTCTGGAAATGTTAAGCTATGGAGAGCCCAAAAGGGGAATATGTAGGTATTTTATTGAATATCAACCTATTTCTTAAGTCCCCATTCTGTATTCCCTCCACTACTCTACTGAGAGGCATTTCCGAATATCCATCAACCTTTTTGTAAAATATGACTTTCATATCTTAGCTGAGCTTTCCAGATTTTCATGAAAAATATTTCCCATTGGAACTATAATAAACCATTTATATGAGTGTGTTTCAAATTCTGATGATTATCATTTATATTTAATGTATCAAAATATTCTGCAGTACTCTGAACGTAATACTGCAACCAATAAAACAGCAAAGCAATAATGTGATGCCTAACAGTACATAAAATGAATACTGCTTATAGGACTAGAGTGAAAGGAAAAGCTCAAGTACAAGATGTCTCTGATCAACCAACGGATCATTTGTCAGTAGGCCACCGGTGTGAGTGGAGACATGTGACAAGAAAATGAGAAGCGTCAACAATCTGCCTTTACACCATCTTTCAACTTTTTTTCCCATAGTTTTTGCCAACACGTTGACAGGAGAAATCCAGCCGGGAGACAGAAAGAATATAAATGTGATGTTATTTACACCATAGAATGAAGCTGTAAATTAAGTACATTGGTATGAGGATAGAAAACTAAAATATTTTTCCTCATGGATCTCTTTATGTGCAGCTGTTTCAAAAAGATTTCATATGACATTTATCAAACTTACGACAAAGAAAAAAGTAGATTATAAGCAATTCAGGAGGTTGACCACCTTTGGCCATATTGCACATGTCAGTGGCTCCATTGAGGCTTCCTTCCTTCTGAAGCTCTAAAAAACAGAATTAGGGTGAAACCTCGCACTGAACCATTGACTTTAACGAAGCAAATGGAGTGACTTTGTGTCTGGATTCCATTTCGGCAATCTCCACTTTTTTGAAGAAGGTAAAAAAATGTAGTCAACTGCACTTTTGTGCCCACCCCAAAAAGATGGAGGGAGACGATACTGAACCAACATAGCAAAACATGACTCATTTTGCCTTATAAAGTCAATGGCTCATCGGGTGTTTCGCCTGAATCACATATTTCAGGGCTTGAGATCGAATCCCCGGCAGAAAAACTGATATGTGAGATAGTCTTAGGCAACCTCTATCCATATACACTTACGTACGACTTCCCTCTATCAGAGAAGCTCTCATTTTGGAGGACAAGAATAAAAAAAATGGATAATTAATTTGATTAGGCCTCACCAAATACTTAGAGTGACCATTAATTTATCATGGTTATTCATCACTCTTCTTTGTGACCTTCGTTTGCTTCCTTATGCCTCTTCGGCTGAAATTACCTTATGGGCCCAGTATGGTGGCCACAGCTGGCCACCATTTTGCTTAGGAAATGACAAAAAATCTAAATTCTCTAGAATGCAGCTTTTTGCAAGATTTGAGTATAATTCAATTACGCTAGAATAAATGTATCCATCTCTACTTAAAGGGAATCTGTCACCCCAAAATTTGCCTATAATCTGTGGCCACCGCCATCAGGGGCTCATCTACAGCTTTCTGTATGAATCATCGTATGAAGATGGGAGGCACCAGACCTGGACCGCAACTCCCATCGGACCCGAACAGAAACGGGACCGCCCGTGGGTGAGTATAACATAACCTGTTTTTCTTATCTTGCAGGTTACTTCGGGGGCTTATCTACAGTATTACAGAATGCTGTAGATAAGCCACTGATGGCGGTGGCTGCAGTTTATAGGCAAATTTTGGGGTGACAGATTCCCTTTAATAGGGACGTTTTTCACTTACTAGATCATGAGTGTTTTTGGCATGTTTTATAAAATATGACTATACTTTTAGAGTTTTTTATCCTCCTATTGCAGTATTTTTAGGGCTATAGACAGTGTGTTCTTATTCCACCCTATTCACCACTAAAAAAAAAATAAGTGAATTAAAAAAAAATCCCAACCCAGTGAGGAGCACCCGTAGAGAAAATCAATGTCTATTAGGATTGCGTTTACAGTAATTAAATGGATCCCGTCATGTTAAAAAAGAATTATTAACCTGCAGATATGTAGTTAATCTACAGGTAATGGTGTTGAAATACCGTACAGCTGATGCACTAAAAGTCCAGCTACCAGGGTGAAATTAACTTTATTCTTACCGGCAGCCTCCAGCTTTCAGTAATAATGGCGTCATGCCTCAGCACTCATTCTACTTTCACACTTCTGTCATTTGGCCAATGTCGCAATGTGTCATTTTGGAGAAAAAAACGCATTCTGCAAAGTTGCCCGCAGGATGCGTTTTTTCTCCATAGACTTGCATTAGCGACGCATTGCGATGTATGCATACGTCGTCCACTGGATGCGTCGGGTTTTGGCGGACCGCCGTCTCGGAAAAACGTTCAAGGGAACGTTTTTCCATATGTTGCATCCAGTGTTTCACACTGCGCATGCCGAGCAGGAAATATTGCTCTCACGATCTTTCCTGCTCGGCAACGCAGACGGAAATGTGAAAGCAAACACTTCCGTCGGTACATCGCGCCGACGCTTCGTGACGGCCCCGTACCGATGGAAGTGTGAAAGAAGCCTTACTGACATCAGACTCAGCAGTGTACCAGCGCAGAGCCGGCTGTCAGTCAATGTCGGGGTGTGGTTACAGCCGCCGCTCGCTCTATACTGATAAGGGGACTGAACTGCTCCAACCACACTACTATGATTGAAAGTCAGAGGTTGCCCGGAGGAATAAAGTTCATTTTCTCCTGGCAGTGGGGCTTTCGGTGCGGTGACCGGCCGGTTTTACAACTCCATTTCCTGTAGATTAACCCCATATCTGCAGGTTAATAGCATTTCTTCACATGACAGTTTCCCTTTAATGCTTTAATATTTACTATAGACTATAATTTCCACTTTGGTTTGCTTTAAACTTTTATGGCGAGAAGGTGTTATACACGCTATTGATGTCTATCAAGATGCTTATTATCTTACAAAGCTTGTCATACTGTTCCATTAGTAATTCTCTACGCTGTTAGCAATTACCTAAATATATAGGAAATTCTATTTTCCAATAAGTAAAACTTGTCTCGGGTACAAGAAGTGTTCATTATCGTTTATTGCTTATCTTTAGAACCTCTGGATACTTGTGATTTGTATCAAAGTCATTCTAAAAAGTACGGGTGTAATTAATGGAAGACTGTACATGGCCAGGGTGAATGGTAGATGTCAGCTATTGCGTGATGGGCGATCATCAATCATCCATTGTCAGTTATTTCTGTCTTGGTGAGTAAGCCTTTATTTAAAGCATGAAGTAAGAATGCTGCCAGACCACAGGAACAAGCCCTGAGCTGTTTGCAGGTGCTGCTATTCACAGCTGTCAATTAAACCCTTGACATTTCCATAATGGCCAAGAGGCAAAGCATATGCAATTGATACTTTATATATCCAGAGAAAATATATATACATTGCTTTACCCAAAACAATAATAATGCATGCAACTATATAGAACAGAAATGTGCAATATATTATTATTATTTTTATTATTATTATTATTCGCCATATTAGTATTATTAGTAGTAGTATTATTACTAAGGTATGCTAACACTGATGTATAAAAAATCGGTCCTTTTCTCATTCAGAAAAGTTTGACACGTGGAATCTGTATGGTTTACATTTTGTCATGCAAGTGCAATGCAAGTGTGTGATTAATTTCTCGGCTTGGATCTGTATGCTATGTGTTTTTAACATCACCTTTTACAGATGATAAAACTCTATGTAAACTTAAAAGCTAGTTGACAAAGATAATAAAGCAATCATATACAAAGATATAGATACAATGGGGAAAATAAGTATTTAATACACTATCGACTTTGCAAGTTTTCCCACTTACAAAAAATGGAGAGGTCTGTAATATTTATCGTAGGTACACTTCACTTGTGAGAGGCAGAATCTTAAAAAAAATCCAGAAAATAACATTGTATGATTTTTACATAATTAATTTGCGTTTTATTGTATGAAATAAGTATTTGATACAATAGAAAAACAGACCTTAATATTTTGTACATAAACCTTTGCTTTCAGTTACAGAGGTCAGATGTTTCCTGTAGTACGTGTCCAAGTTTGGACACCCTGCAGCTGGGATTTTGGCCCACTCCACCATATAGAGCGTCTCCAGATCTTTCAGCTTTCAGGGCTGTAGCTGGACAACATCGAGTTTCAACTTTCTCCAAAGATTTTTATTGGGTTCAGGCATGGCCGGACTGAGCATCGGGCACTTCTGGCGAATGCCAGAAGGGCCGGTGCCTGTAGTGGGCCGGATTGTCAGCTACGTTGTTAACAGTGTTGGTGTCATCGGAACATCCACACTGTACTAAAAGCCTGTGTATACCTGCCTTATTATATTCTTTTGCCCCACTTCTGTCTTATCTACATCCGCCTCTTCTCCGTGTGTTATTTTAGTGCCTCACTTCCGCCTCTCCCCCCTGCCCCACTTCCGTCCTGCATGGTGTACTCTCTCTGCCACACTTCTGGTCTAATGCAATCACAGCATGACGTCATCTTCTCAGGCACAAGCGGTTTATTCCAACCAGGCTTGCTGACACCTCCTGCATCTTCGGCAGCAGCAGATGGACATCTGTCTCCCTGACCTGGTGACGCCTCCTTCCCGTGCTTGTTTCCCAGTTATCTGTCATGTATACACTCTTTTTCAGAGTATTTCTATTCATTGCAATGCAATCCTCATTTCTCCTCACTCCTAGTTCTCTCCTGTTTGCCTTCATTTTCCATCAATCGTTTGCTGCATTACATATTTTAGCCTGTGCTCTCCATCTTATTGCTGGCTTTTTTATTCTTCTCTTTTTTTCATCCTTACCTTTATTTTCCCCCTGTTATATAATTATTATTTATTTTTATCACCCCTTTTTCTCTTTTTTCCTAACTTTCTATACCTAGTCCCTTCCCTTGACTTTCTCACCTACTTTAATCCTTATGCGCCTTATAAATTACTCTTCTCTTCACCTTTACTGCTATTCCATGTTCATTTTAGTCCATATCTTATTTGCTCCCACATCCAAGTCATATTCCTGTTTTCTTTTTCCTTTTCTTTGTCTTCTATTTTTTTCTGCATTTTTTTACTTATTCTTTTTCTCTGTGGGTTATTTCCATGTATTTACTGATATTTAACTATTATTAATTTGCATTCTTATTGATACCCCTCATGCGTTTATAAACTTTTGCATGCGCAGTATGTATTATTTACATTTTAATTTTTAATGTTTTTTATTCTAGAACTAGCTGAAGAGCCCGGCGTTGCCTGGGCATAGTAAATATCTGTGGTTAGTTATAGCACCTCACTTCTCTTATTTTCCCATTACGCCTCTCATTTTCCCAATCACATCTTTCATTTTCCCCCTCACATCTCTCATTTTCTCCCTCACTCCTCTCATTCCCCCCTAACACTTGTCATTTCGACCTCACATCTGTCATTTTCCAATCACTCCACTATTTTCCCTTACTCCTCTCATTTTGCACTCACACCTTTTCATTTTCACCTCACACCTCTCATTTTCACCTCAGTATATACATGTTTGTCATCTCCCTTATACATAGTATACACCTGTGTGTCATCTCCTGTATATAGTATATACCTGTATGTCATCTCCCCTGTATATAGTATATGCCTGCTGTGTGTCATCTCCCCTGTACATAGTATATACCCGTATGTCATCTCCTCCTATATATAGTATATACCTGTATGTCATCTCCTTCTATATATAGTATATACCTGTATGTCATCTCCTCCTGTATATAGTATATACAAGTGTGTCATCTCCTCTGTATATAGTATATATCTGTGTGTCATCTCCTCCTGTATATAGTATATACCTGCATGTCACCTTCTATATATAGCATATATCTGTATGTCATCTCCTGTATATACTATATACCTGTAGGTCATCTGCTCCTGTATATAGTATATACCTGTGTGTCATCTCCTCCTGTATATAGTATATACCTGTATGTCATCTCCTCCTGTATATAGTATGTACCTGTATGTCATCTCCTCTATATAGTATAAAACTGTGTGTCATCTCTCCTGTGTATAGTATATATCTGTGTGTCATCTCCCCTGTATATAGTATATACATGTGTGTCATCTCCTCCTGTATTAGACCTCGTTCACAAGTTATTTGCTGAGTATTTTTAACTCAGTATTTGTAAGCTAAATTGACAGCCTGATAAATCCCCAGCCAACAGGAAGCCCTCCCCCTGGCAGTATATATTAGCTCACACATACACATAATAGACAGGTCATGTGACTGACAGCTGCCGTATTTCCTATATGGTACATTTGTTGCTCTTGTAGTTTGTCTGCTTATTAATCAGATTTTTATTTTTGAAGGATAATACCAGACTCTTGTGTGTTTTAGGGCGAGTTTCATATGTCAAGTTGTGTGTTGAGTTGCGTGTGGCGACATGCATGTAGCGACTTATGTGAGATGAGTTTTGTGTGGCGACATGCGTGTAGCAACTTTTTGTGTGTCGAGTTACATGTGACAGGTTAGTGTAGCAAGTTGTGTGCAGCAAGTTTTGCGTATGGCGAGTTTTGCGCATGGCGAGTTTTATGTGTGGTGCCTTTTGAGTATGTGCAAGTTTTGTGTGAGGCAACTTTTGCATGTGTTGCAACTTTTGTGCATGTGGCAATTTTTCCGCGTGTGCAAGTTTTGCGTGTGGCGAGTTTTCCATGAGGTGAGTTTTGCACTTGTGGCAAGTTTTGCGTGAGCCTAGTTTTTGCATGTGGCGAGTTCTGAGCAGCGACTTTTGTGTTCGACTTTTACATGGCGAGGTTGGTGTATGTGTGGTGAAATGTGTGCTGAGGGTAATATGTGTTCAAGCACGTGGTAGTGTGTGGCGCATTTTGTGTGTGTGTTCATATCCCCGTGTGTGGTGAGTATCCCATGTCAGGGCCCCACCTTAGCATCTGTACAGTATATACTCTTTTGTGCCATCGCTCTCACTCTTTAAGTCCCCCTTGTTCACATCTGGCAGCAGTCAATTTGCCTCCAACACTTTTCCTTTCACTTTTCCCCATTATGTAGATAGGGGCAAAATTGTTTGGTGAATTGGAAAGCGCGGGGTTAAAATTTCACCTCACAACATAGCCTATGACGCTCTCAGGGTCCAGACGTGTGACTGTGCAAAATTTTGTGGCTGTAGCTGCGACGGTGCAGATGCCAATCCCGGACATACACACACAAACACACACACACATTCAGCTTTATATATTAGATTTTTTCACAATCTGCATGTATCCTGTTTTTTCATGTGTGTACTGTATATATGTGTATTTTGTAGGCTGTGAGCAAGGTCTGAGGACCGAAACATTGGCCAAAAATCTTATACAGACATGTTTTTGCTGCACCCTTATAATTACGTCTTTTTCATTGGAATATATCTGTACCGTGGTATTTCATTCCATATCAAGTTTATTTTACCACTGAGCAAGAAATCTATTGTTCGTCTGAGAGCCCACCATATCATTCTCTACTCTCTCCATACTGGTAGCCATGGCCGGGCTTAGCTATGTGCAATCGCAAAGGATGCCGATCGGCAGACTGCATTGGGGTTGACTTCCCCTCCCTCTGGGCTCCTGCACACTCTCCTGTTAGATCACGGTTACAACCAGAGAGAAGGGCCTGCATGGCACTGGGTAGGTGGAATGGCGCCATGTCCTCCACCTCTCTCCCATCTCATCATCTGGCTCTTCAGCAGTAACCCCGCAGAGGAGCCAGGTGACGTGACTGCAGCCAATGCTGATTGGCCAAACATTGACCAATAAGGGCCAGATTTCCATTTTTCAGTAGCCCTGGATCTCAGCTGTTTATCGTACTCACATGAGGAGCAGCCTCATTCAGGAACTTGTGCTGCACCTGATATTACCGGTGGGGGGAGAGGGGCAGCTAAGCATCTGGTACTTTTATCTGAGTGTGTTTACATCTAATGTATACCCTATATCTAATGTACTCGTTACATCAATGTACAGTATATGTGTGCCAGGTGCGATATTTATCCAGTGTGTGAGTGCCATCAGTTCAGCCTGTGTGCGGTATACAGCCAGTGTGTGGTGGGGATGTGGGAGGGATGATCACACTGTGTAGAGGACTGTTGGGAGGACCATCATACTATATGGTGTCAGTGGGGGTGATCATCATACTGTATAGGGGGCTGTTTGGGGGCTCATCATATTGTATAGGGGACTTTGGGGTGGACCATCATGCTATATGGGGGCTGGGGTATCATCAAAATGCGTGAGGGGGTTGTGGGGACCATCATACTCTGTGGGGTTTCTGGGGGGACTATCATACTGTGTTTGTGATGGACATTATGCTGTGTGGAGTAGCTGTGGGAGGACCATCATACATAATTAAAGCAGGATCTTGTCTACCCATAAAACTGTAAGCTTTTAGCCCGGTAGAGACATTTTAGGTTACGGTCCCATCAAAAAGGTCCGCCTTGTCGAGGCTGGTGGGCTCTCATGAATTGGCCAATTTGTGCTCCAAGTACCTTCATTTTTAAGCATATTTTCTATATCAGTAATGTGGTTCCGATTTCATATATTTAATGTTTGCATAATGTAGCATTTCAAAGTGTAGATGTATTTTCTTAAATTTTTTTATTATAAGGAGGTACAGGATATCTACTATAAGGGGTCAAGGGAAATTATTATTAAAGGAGGCACAAAGGGAATTATAAGGCAGCACAAATGGATATTGGTACAGTATGGTGCTGTATAGCTGTAAGGAGGCACAGCAAAGAATTATCATAAGGAGTTACAGGGGGATATTATGTTTATAGGGTTCTTTATAACTGTAAGGAGGCATGGGGGAGCATTATTCCTATGAGGAAGTACAGAGGAAGCATTATAACTGTGTAGGGGCACTCAGAGGGCTCTGTTATTCTGTGGGGTACAATAGGAGGGTAGTATAGGGCATTATTAGTCTATGGGGCAGTGATAATAGCGGTGTATGGTTTGTATGGCTATGGATGGAAGAAGAGGTCAAAGTTGTCTGGGCCGAATGCAAAGGAAAAGGGAAAATGAATGACAGCAATCAGCGAGAATTTCACTGGTGAGAACCTGTACATTATAGACATATGTGGTCTGAGAGCACTGGTGTAGACAAAATATTCCCATTATATGGTCACTATATGGTGGGGGTATCAGTCCTAGTAAAGTGGTTTTGTTAAAGGGGTGATCCAGGCTTGAAGCTAGTCTGCAGTCACTGTATGTGACTGCAGAATTCTGAATCCTCACATTGTGTACATTGCATGCTGTGTGGATTCTCCGGTGACTGCGCTGGGAGTGGGCAATCATGTGATTTAAATTCTTGCAGTCATGTGCTTACTAGATGTGTCTGGGCTTGCTCAATACGATACGATACGATACACTTTATTGATCCCGTGGGAAATTATGGTATCACAGCAGCACAACTTAAATCATAAAAATCATAAAGGAATTACATAGTTGACATGACAGTTTGTTGACAGAAGAACATTATACATTAGAATAGGACATACACAACGAGTGAACTGAAATGTAGAGAAATAAGTAGACTTTCACCTTGGTGGTTTAACCCTAATGTTATTATTGTACATTCCCATGGCAGTTGGCACAAACGATTTCCTATATTTTTCCTTCTTACACCTCAGAAGTATTAGCCGGTTGCTGAAGGTGCTCTTCTGTCTCATGAATAGCTCATATAATGGATGTGCATTATTGTTCATAATTGCCATACACTTTTTCAGAGTTCTTCTCTCCACTACCTCCCCAAAAGAGTCCAGATTACAGCACTGCAGAACTTGCCTTCTTAATAATCTTATTCAGCTTATTAGCATCAGAGGCCCGCACACTACTACCCCAGCACGTGATTGCAAAAAAGATGGCACTTGCCACTACAGATTGGTAGAACATTTCTAACATTTTGCTACAATACATCAATACAAGTGAATTTAGCAAAGCCAAATGTGTTGGAATGTGGCCAGAGGTGTGGAAATCGCATACTTGCGGTCACATGATGGCTACTCTGAATGCGATAAATTGTGACAGTGAGCACTGTGACGATTTAGAAGTCACATAGACTTTAACCTCAAGCCTGGACAACCCCTTTGACGTTCAGTATAGTGGTATTAGCAATAATAATATGCTGGTAATATTTGGTTATGGTTTGTTGGCATTTGTCTGTTATATTGCAATATTATTAGTGCGGTATTATTATTATTATTTAATCTTATATAGCTGTATTATTGGCATTATGAAAGTAGTAAATATTGATTTCCTCCAGGCAAGGTAATATTAGTAATAGATATCCCCATCTGGTGCTATGGGGCGAGAACAGCATGGACCTGTGTTCTTTCAAATGCCAGAACTGAATTTGAGTCCCAGCCCGTCCCTGGGTTCAGGTCTAGTGACTGGCTCGGCCATTCCTGGACCTTTAAATGCTTTTTCCAGAGCCACTCCTTAGTTGCCCTGCCTGTGTGTTTTGAGTCATTGTCATGCTGGAAGAACCAGCCACGACCCATCTTCAATGCTCTTACTGAGGGAAAGAGGGAGTAGGCCAAAATCTTGCAATACATCACCCCATCCTTCATCCCTTCAATATGGTGCAGTCATTCTGTTCCCCTTGCAGAAAAGCACCCCCAAAGTATGATTTGTCATGGTTGGGATGGTGTTCTTGGGGTGGAATTCATCCTTCTTCTTCCTTTAAACACGGCAAGTGAAGTTCATACCAACAGTTCTATTTTGGTCTCATCTGACCTCATGACCTTCTCCCATGCCTCCCCTGGATTATGCAAATTGTCATTGGCAAACGTAAAACAGGCCTGGACATGTGCTGGCATGAGCATGGGGACCTTGAGTGTCCTGAAGGATTGTAATCCATGATGGCATGGTGTGTTACTAACAGCGATGTTTGAGACTGTGGTTCCAGCACTCTTCAGGTCATTGATGAGGTCTTCCCATGTAGATCTGAGCTAATTCCTTAACCTCCACAGAATCATTATTATCCCACGAGGCGAGGTCTAGCATGGAGCATGGACTGAGGAAGATTGACAGTCATCTTGTGCTACTTCTATTTTCTAAAAATTGTGCCAACAGTGGTTGACTTCTCACCAAGCTGTTTGCCTAATGTCCTATAGCCCATCCCAGCCTTGAGCAGCTTAGACAGCTCTTTGGTTTTGGCCACGGTCGAGATATTGGAGTCTGATTGATTAATCTCCATTACTAATACCAGGGTTTCATATCAGCCATGTTTTTGGACAATTAACAGCTGACATCAACCCCAAGCTCCATTACCCCGATTGAAGGCAAAGCGCCATTCTTGGAGTGTCTCATGTGATGTGGTACTTCTGGGGTGACTGCAGGCTAGTATTTTTAGGTTAGGAAGTTTCCATTAACCATGAACCTTCCCCGCCTGATAATATCAGCTCACAGCTGTCTGCTTTACCTTTACTGGTTTAAAAAAATTTAGGGAACCTTTCGTCGTTTTTTAAAATGTATTTACTTATTAGACTAAACAAGCATAAAAGCTGTAGTAAAAAGTTCACATGAAAGGCACTAAAGATTTAAGTTTTAAAATATCTAGGGGGGTTGTGAAATTATATACAGTCTTGTCCGAAAGTGTTGGCAGTGGCACCCTTGAAATTGTTGCAGAAAATGAAGTATTTCTCCCAGAATTTATGGGTGCACAAACCAAAATCAGAATCCATATGGATCATCCGCATTGCATTCTATTTTTATGGATACATTGCCAATCCTAAGATAGGAAAATGCATTTGGTCTTGCAATTTTTTTCACTGCTGATGTATAAAAAAGGATGACACACGAATTTCATATAGCTGTAAAAAATGGACTCACGAATGGCACATGGATGACGAACGGATGAAATATGACTGACAATATGCATGAAACTCATCTGTTTTTTTCTGGATGCAAATTGGATGAATTTTCATATGCTTATCTAACCCTGCCAAAGGCCGGTTTCACACAGTCAGAAGTCACAGTCCAAGTACGAACTTTGATGTCTTGTTGTTTTTTTCTCTTTGATTAACCATTTGTTTTCTGCTACCAACACCTGATGAACATTAACACATCATGTGTCTTCTTTGCTCCATTATTTAAACTTCAACCCTATAATGTCTTTATTATGTTGCTTGCATGTTTTTTTGTCCTAAGCAAGAAGTTTGTATACTTTGAAACGTACACAAATAAAAGACCACAGACCTATTTGTGTGTGCCTAGATCTACGATTTTACCCACCAGCATCGTGGGATTATTCACAACTCCACCCCTCTTCTATGCTAATATTCTGGTCTGAGGACCCATGGACCTGCAGCAGCTGGGATTTTATGCTTTTATATTGTTTTTTGATCATAACCATACCAGCTTAGCATAACTATAGTATAATATAATAATTATATATTTATTGTTAACCGGATAAGACCCCATTGTGCTTTTCTTTGCTCCCTAGTTTCTCCGGTTTTACACATTCCGCACTCACAGTCCGACTAAGAACTGCTTACGCAAAGGCTTCATATATGAAATTCGATTAACGGCAATGCAAATTGATTGTGCCTTATTGCCTTCTGGGGACCCCATAGCACAACAATTGTAGGATGTAGAAAAAAAAAAGATTACTACTCACTTCATAGCTCACCTTTCCCGCCCATGCAGCCTGCCGTCCAGTTCTCCGCATCTCTTCTTTTCCCATTCCTCCCATTGCATGCATTCTCTTAAGCTATTTCACTCCAGGCCTAGCCTTCCGATGTATCTAGGCCTCAACCATAACCACAGCTGGCAACCAATTTGATGAATTTGCACAAAATCTGTATTCTGGAGAATATTATTTTTTGAAAAATTTGAGAAATTCTTCTTGAATTAATATGCTACCTCTAATTATAAATTATGCAAAAAAAAAAAGATTAGTTAAATATAACCATCATCATCACCAACTTAATGTTTAATAGTATAAATTACATTATTAAAAGCCTACAAGCAACTGTTTGAGTCAACTAAGCAAGTTTCTTTGTTTTCCTTTTTTGTATTGAGGTCTATAATTTGCTGAAAATTTCTAGAATCTAAGCTGTTGTTTTGGAAATCCTATGGCCCAACATCAGAACATCAAAGATCTTGACTTCTTATCAATCATTCCTAATAGACAGCTGATAACAATACATAATGGCTTCTTTGAGCCCATATTTGAAAAGGAAAAGGTATGATAACTAAAAAGACACTGCTTTTATCTTCTAAAGACAAAAACTTGACAAATGTTGGATTCCAAGCTTTCATTACAAGACATTAAAATATAATTCAATTTGTGCAACACGTCATTCATCAAAGAAAACAAATTACAGTAATACAACGGAAAATATTTTTTTTAAATCTCGTGTACAAATAAAACAATCTACAATAGGATTTTTTATAAAGTAAATATAAAATGGTTTAAAAAATGACAATTTGCATTATCGATATATATATTCTATTGTGGTCTATGTGTGATCTTGTTTCTTCGTTGCACCTTCTTAGCATTGTTGACTCATTTCTTGGTCTTCATGTTAGACAAATGGATTAAAGAGAACCTGTCAGCACAATTTTGTAATGTAAGGTAAAGTCATGGCTGTAATGAGGCTGAAATACTAATTGAATAGAAACCTTTGGTGAAGAATTCCGTTTTGTGGTTCTTCTTTAGTCACCATTTGAAGTTTTCTGCTTAATTAGATTTCGGTGCGCAGGGGCAGGATTATGCATTGGTATTCTCCTCCTCTTTTGTGATTCTCCGGACCCTTAACCTGCTTCTGGTCTGCGAATGGCCTATCTCCTTTGTTTGAAATCTCAGCAGTGACCAGTCATTCAAAGACCAGAAGGAGACAGAGGGACGTTAGAGTGTAAGCCATGGTATAACAACGTTGTGCGATTCCCTTGAGACCTGGCGCCGATGTGCTGGAATGGCACCAATGCCGAAGGTGAGTATAGGCTGTTTTTATTTAACACTGGGGAATATAAAATATAGCAACTGAGAAGATGTTCAACCCATTTTATGTATTTGGCACATCTTTACCCAGTGCACACTTCATGAAGACAGGTTTAGATTTCTAGATGAATAGGGGTTATCTGAATTTGAGCCTGTGGCATAATCCATATGGCGTATTTTCCAGTCCTATTGCTTAGTAAAGATTTCCACCTTTTTGTCATTCTTGACATTGATTTTTTGACATGGATTTCCTTGAATAATATTTTTGCTAAACAGTTCCTCATTCTACATGATCATTTTACCCAAAATGTTTGACCACCCCTGCTACCCATTAATATAGAAGAATTATCTCTGTATATTTCACTTTCTTTCTTCTTTTGCATCTGTGATATTCTCAAGGTGATGACACCGCATAGAACAGGTTCCCAAACGACGAGTTGCAACCAAAAAGCTCTTTGACGTTTACATACAGAGAAACATTTTTCTATAATGTCAGACGGCTTGTCATAATAAAGGGCTGATCTGAAAAATCAGTATGCAACAAATGCAAAACAAGAGATTAATGAATGACACCAGAAAAATAAATGGCATTCACAGTCAGCAAACTTTCTTAAACCCAGTGTTAAAGGAGGGGCTGAGAAGGAATCATTGTCTACACAATTTGCCTCTAGGCACTAAAGCAACGAAAGCATTTAATACCTATAATTATTTTAATAAGCCCGGGCTTAAATCTAAAAAAACATAATTTAGTTAATATGCTACACAAGTACATAATTTACTTAATTGCAAGAAAAATATAATAAAAAAGTAAGATGCCGACACAGCAAAAGTAAAAAGGAGGGGTACATGTAATACAACATGACTAGAATGGTTTTGGTTTGTAAAAAATAAAAAATGGTTTCTATGAAATATCTATCTAGTGGATCTTCTAAACTGCAAAAAGCTTGGAATGCAATGACTAAGGCAAAGAGTCTAATGTATCTCTTAGTTCTTCACACTTTATTTTTCCCAAGAATGTATGAACTATAGTGCAGTCAGAAATAGAGCTAAAAGTAGCCAAGAGTAGAGTTGAACAAAACGTCTTTCGAGATCTTAGTCCAGTGACCACGTTGGTTGCCTTTGGATGATGACAAAGACACTGAGAACTTCCTACTACTGTGATATCCTTAGTGTACCTTGTATTAGGCCTGGCATCATCATTAAGTTGCTGTACAACACATGCATGATGTTGCTGGCAGCTACTAATCAGAAGTGGTACCGGGGATACCGCAGGTAGTATAGGTTCATGGTCTGGTACCGCAGTCATAGGATAGGACGTGGTTTCTGTACCGGGGTCCTGTGAATCTTTTTGCTCACCTCTAACCAAGAGCACTAACACACCAAAAGCAGTCAGGTTGCAGAGTATGGAATGAAGACATTGTCAGAGGATGGGACAAAGGTCAGAACCAAGAGTGGGACAAGAGGCACTTGGAAACAGATCCAAGAAGCAAGACAGAAGCAAAATCCAGCAGAGCAGGGCCATGACTGAAACTAACAGAGCCATGGCTGCTAGGATAAAAGCATTGGTGGAGAAGAAAGAGGTCAGGATGCCTAGTCTGAAGCTTCTGCCACTAGAAGGTACCCTCCACTGGCACATGGAGAGACAAATAGATAGATAGAAAAAAATTAATGAATAAAATGTATTTAGACTTCAAAAGAGATTTATAGCAATAAATAAATGGCCTGTACACAGAAATATGGTAAAAAGGTGGATGTTTCGTACATCTCGAGAAAAAAAAGTTCAATATTCAGATGCACAAACGCTTTTTTACTGTAAAAATATAAGAAAAACATGGCACTCTATTATGAATTGCTGTTGGTGCATATATGGGGTGTCCGGCCCATCGTATCAATAGTCTAAATAAACTTGGCACTCAACATTTTGGAAAAAGAAAATTTAGTTGTATTGAAATTTAGATTTATTATGAAAATTTTGATGTATTATGCATCCAGACAATAATTCTTTTGTGCATTATTTTGACTTATAACTGTATTTTTCTTTACTGTAAACATAGTCATACTCATCAGATGAATGTTAGCTGACGCAGATGACTATCTAATGCATATGGCGGTGTTTGGCAATGGTAGATAGATACTATGGGAGTGTGGAATGAAGTGTGTTGGATTTAAATGGAACCTGTTAGCAGGCATTTCCTATATAAAGTAGGGGCAGCACCTGTAAGCCCTATGTGACAGCATTCTAAAATGCTGTCTATATGTCCCTAATGTGTTCTCCATCAAACAAAAATTATATTTTATTATACTCACCTATGGGGAAGCCTGGTCCAATGGGCGTTGCTATTCTTGATCAGCATCGAAACCTTCAAAAAGAACCTGAAGACCCACCTCTTCCGACAAGCCTACAACCTGCAGTAACCACCGACCGACCAAACCGCTGCATGACCATCTCTACCCTCGCCTACAGTATTCTCACCCATCCCTTGTAGATTGTGAGCCTTCGCGGGCAGGGTCCTCACTCCTCCTGTACCAGTTATGACTTGTATTGTTTAAGATTATTGTACTTGTTTTTATTATGTATACCCCTCCTCACATGTAAAGCGCCATGGAATAAATGGCGCTATAACAATAAATAATAATAATAATAATCAGCACCTCCTGTTTTCTTGCATCGTATAGATGATGCATCCTATGTCACCAATACAGTGTCCACAGCATCTCACTCCTCCACAGTTGACTCCATCACAGGTGCACTTTTTTCTGCCCTGATGAGGACACAGCAAAGCACTGTAATGCGCATGCATGATGAAAGGCCAAAGAGCCCCAGTGCATGCTCACTACAATGCTTTGCTGTGTCCTCAGTAGGGCAGAGAGAAATGCACCTGTATAGGAGAATGATGCCAAGGACACTGTGTGGATGACAAGACAGGAGGAGATGAGAAAGAACAGCAACGCCCATCAGACTGGACCGCCCCACAGGTGAGTATAATAAAAGCTATTTTGTTGTTTCATTGAGAGGCATTGAGGACTTATACACAGAATTCTAGAATACTGTCACATAGGGCTTACAGGTGCTTTCCCTACTTTACAGTATATGGGTTCCCTTTAAAGTCTCCAACCCTTTCTTCTTAAGGAGATAAGCTGCTACCAAAGGAGCCTGGTAGCAGCTTCAGACTGACTTACATGGGTATTTTTGCCAACAACAACCTTTGAAAAAATTCAAACTCTGTGGAGATAAAAGATTTTAAGTACGATCACTCGGTCAGTAAGAGTTTTGCATATACTGTAGTTGATCTTTAATAAAAGATACGAGTAGCTGAAGAACAAGTATATTCTCAGCCTTTGGCTGATTGCTGCCATAGTTAATTGGGATGAACATTCCTACTGACTTATTTGGTCAAATATCAATGTAGAAAGGTCGAGAGGAATGAGTGGAGTAAGGTGGAGAGGAATAGTTGTTGGCCAATAATATTGCTTTTTAAAAAATATGGCCCACTGAAAAGCTGTAAACCTGTGGCCTATAGCCACCTCATTGGTTGGTTTTAGTTCATACAGTTGATTACTTCATCAAATGACTATAGAATTTTGTTGAAAACATAAGTATATAAATAAGTATATACAGTCTTACATTAGGATCTTCAGATTTTCAGTTGTATAGTGGGGGTCTTATGTATATGTACTGTATATTGCAAAAAGGAAATGGCTGCAATAATGTGAGCCAAAAATATCACCGATGACTCCACAGCCGTAATCTGGATGTGCAGCGTTGACTTTATACGGGCGGGAATTAGTTTGGTGTTTTGTTTTAGTAAAGCCTTGTTGGATTACTTGAGAAATGCAGGGAGGAAATGTTAAATATTATGGGGGGTTTTTCACTCCTGACTAGAACATGACAGTTCTTATGAAACACTGTCGAATCCCTTTTTCATTAAGGCCAGTGTTTACATCTCATTAGTACTTAAGACTATTAATTATGAGATTTATGGTTTCCCTTTTGATTATTTATGTACCGAGCTTCACCATGTATAATGGTTACTCCTGGTTAATGATTATTTATGTGACTTTACTGTGATGTAACTAATGAAAGGAATACACAATGAACAATACATATTTTTCCATCCAGCCAATGATATGGGGCATTGCAGTGAAAAAAGGAATCTGACATCGAACAATTACCATATTTTTGAGAAATTTTAAGCTACTCAACTTACTAACACATTGAATTGTTTGAAAATGTGCAGTAGTCAACCACCAGTCGCATGACCAGGTAGCCATTTTGGACTTTGAGAATACAAGTGTATTGATGTTTGGGAATGAAGAAATTTGCTCTTTTTTTTAGAGCATTACAAAAGTACACTTCAGTACAAAATGTGCAAGTGAAGTGCAGTGAAATCCATGAATGTGCAAAGGTAGATATCTCTTCTTAACTTTAGTGTGCTTAAAATTCACAAAAGATTGTGCCAAGAGAATTTGGCAATTACCAAATATGTGTTATCCTTTTTTACGTCCGTTACAATATCTATCAATTTCTTAATGTTACAACACAATAGTCGGAGATTTCAGAAACAGTCACAGAAGTACTAATTATCTGCTTTCTGTACATATTCATCATCATTTTTCAGAAAGGGACATATCTGGTACAAAATAGCAATGAAACGGACGTGACATAACAATCGTTGCGTTCTTTACAGGCATATATTTTTAACATTTACTATACAGCCCGACATTTATATAAAAAACATAAGAAACCTGAATATCTGTGAGATCTCTTTGACCTAATTTTAATGAAAACTTTGCTGGGAACGCTGACTCAGCCGATAAATCTGTAATATCTTGCGCGATTGAAAATACACTGCAATCCAAGAAATGTAATGTTACCAAAGTTCATATTTTGGGCCACCTTCACACATCCTGGTAATTTCTGTACTGCAGAAACCAGCACTGGTGAGATCTGTGGTCCACGTGACATCCATGTGTACATATGTGACATCCATATGTCCGTGTGCTTTCCATGTCCATGTGCTGTCAATGTGCTGTCAGTGTGACACGCATGGAATGAATTCCAGCATAGAAATTAAAGAGCTTTGTGTATTAAAGATGTTCAAAGATAGAGATAGATAATGATGAGGAGCAAGATTGATGATACAGTAGGTATGGTAAGTGGAATTTTCTGAACATCTCTGCGCTCAGCCACAGTGATCTTAGGGTTCTTCTTTACCTCTCTCACCAAGGCTCTTCTCCCACTATTGCTCAGCAGCTTGGATAGTCTGCCTCTCCATTCTTCCTCCAGACTCTGGGAACTTGATTTCAAACGTCTAGTGTAAAGTATCCACAATCAATGATGGTTTCGGGAGACATGTCATCTGCTGCTGTAGGTCCACTGTGTTTTATCAAGACCAAAGTCAGCGCAGCCGTCTATCAGGATATTTTAGAGCACTTCATGCTTCTCTCTGCTGACAAGCTTTTTGGAGATGGAGATTTCATTCTCCAGCAGGACCTGGCACCTGTCCACACTGCCCAAAGTACAAATTCTTGGTTTAAAAACAACAGTATCACTGTGCTTAAGTGGCCAGCAAACTCGTCTGACCTTAACCCCAAAGAAAATCTATGGGGTATTGTCAAGAGGAAGATGAGAGACACCAGACCCAACAATGCAGACGAGCTGAAAGCTGTTTCAAAGCAACCTGGGATTCCATAACACCTCAGCAGTGCCATAGGCTGAACGCTTCCATGCCATGCTGCATTGATACAGTAATTGATGGCAAAGGAGCCCCAACCAAGTATTGAGTACATTTACTGAATATACAGTTCAGTAGGCCAACATTTTGGATTTTAAAATCATTTTTTCAAGCTGGTGTGATAAAGTATTCTAATTTACTGAAAAGTGACTTTTGGGTTCTCATTGGCTGTAAGCCATAATCATCAATATTAAAAGAAATAAACACTTGAAGAAGATTACTCTGTTTGTAAAGACTGTATATAACATACGAGATTCACTTTTTCTATTGAAGAACTGAAATAAATTAACTTTTCGATGATATTCTAATTTTGTGAGATGCACCTGTGAGTAAAATAAAAAAAATAAAAAAGTCAATGGAGGAGTAATTCAACACAATTTTTTTTCCTATATAGTTTTTATTTTTAAATTCAAAACTAATTTAAAACAACCTAGAATTTACAAAACTAAAACTAGCCATCTAGAACCTGAAGGCGTAGGTCCAAGTGGAAGAAGAAGTGGACGTGGCGATATATCCAGACTATTTTTTTTTAAACAAAATCTGCACAGGTAAAAATACAGGCAACTCAGCAATTGTTGTTGCGCAGGCACTGCAGCTTTTATTGTCTCATGTGTGCCAGGCTGCCCACAAGCAACAACAAGCTGTCCTCGGTAGGAGATGTATCGTCTGGGTGCTCTATATTCCAACAACAATGCTACAGTGATGCCCATGAGCTGATCTGAGTGCCAATCTGCTGTGAATACAGTTGTTCCTCTTACTTCTCTTCCTCATCATCATCATCTTCACCCTCGTAACCTGTCCCTTGGCTGTACAGTTGGTTACTTTGCCACTGTTGGGGCAGTGTTCGCATAGTCTATCCAGCTTATGCAAGGTAGAGTTCCACCTTGTAGGTACATCACATATCCACCAGTGAGTAGCAGCAAGATGAGAAAACCAAAAATGTGCACACACTGCCCCCACTTTCAGCAGCAGCTCCGACATATATGGGTTGTTTTTCAGTAAGCTCTGCACCCCCAAGTTCAGCACATGCACCAGGCAAGGAATGTCCATCAAATCAGCTATGCCCAGAACTCCTACGAGATTCCACCAGCTATTGCACACAAAAAGGCCAGGCTTGAGGTTCACTGGCACTCATCTATCTGCTGTTTGATCCCAGTCAACAGCTTCTGCGCGTTGTGGGACTTGTCCCCCAAAGAGAGGGGTTTAAGAACAGCCTGCTGTCGTTTGCCTCTGCCTGTGCTGAAGTTGGTGGGGCAGGTCTGGGAAAAACAACGTACTGCGGGACAGCCACCACCATCAGTTTTTTTTTAACTATCCATCTCCACCAGTTGGAATGGCAGCATTTCAAAGGCCAGTAATTTGAACATCCTGTAATTCAGGACCATAGCTTGTGGGTGGCTAGGGGGAGTATCTACACTTCTATAGGACAGTGTGGAGATGCTCGGTGACACTGGAGGTGGTTATTGTGGTGGTGATATTGTCACATCCTCTCTTTGGTGGGGAGGTAAGTGGCCATGTTGATCATGAGCATGAGGAAGAATCTGACCCCGCAGCAAAAGTAGGAGCAGAAAGAGGCTCAGATCTGTCATGCTTTTTAAGGTGTTGGAATTCAAATGTCTCGTCATATAGGTGGTGATCAGGATAAGGTGACCACCTCCTCTTCCGCCAAACAGTACATGCCATTAGCATGGTCTCCTCTGCATATGAGGTTTAGGACCTTATCATCCTCTGAATCATCTTTCACCCACTTCTAAATTCTGACCTACCTACCGGTCTGCATACTGCAAAAAGACACTTTTCAACTGAGTTTCATTATCATCATCACCATCATCTGACATATGCAGTGGTGGTCCACTGAACATGTGCACTGACCCTCCCATGTACACATCCTCCAACATAACAAGTGGTTGGGCATCACTGCACTCTGTCTCTTCCACTTCTAGGGCAGGGCCACTAAATCCCAGCCAGTGGAGTCATCAAAAAGCAGAAGAGACTGCTGCATGATTTGGCGCTCGCCCATCACTAGTGATTATCACTACTTTTTCTATTTTTTTTTATACTTACATTTATTATGCTCTGGGGTATCTACAGAACCCAGACCATAATAAAGAAAATTAGAATAACTTATCTGCAAATCACATTTTCTTGGGAAATCTGTGCACACAGGCGAATTAGAATTCTGCCTGATCCACTCACCTCTAATCATCACCTATCCACTGAACAGATGATAAAAGTGTGATTGTTGAGACTCTCACTGCAAAGCCAACCACTGATTCAGAATTCAGGGGTGCAATACTGAGCATGTGCAACCACTGCTATAGATAGCTAAACAAAGTTAAAGGACAGTGGTCACACATGCTCAGGAACACTTAATTCACAAAAGGGACCATTGCACCTCATTTTCATAATCATAGGAGGGTCCTAACAGTCAGTACCCAACAGTTATATATTTATCAGCTATTCAGTGTAAGGGGGATATATGTTGTTTATAGGACAACTAGATGTTGGCCCGATTCAAACGCATCGGGTATTCTAGAATAGAATAGACAATTAGACCCTTAGACAACACAATGGCGGCACTTGACAGCAGTGGAGGACAATGATTCCAGAATTCCCGGCAGACTGTGCCCGTCGCTGATTGGTTGAGGCCGGCTGGCCTCGACCAATCAGAGACTGTGCCCGTCGCTGATTGGTCGAAGCCTGGCGGCCTCGACCAATCAGCGACGCGCACAGGCCAGCCGGCCTCGACCAATCAGAGACTGTGCCCGTCGCTGATTGGTCGAGGCCTGGTGGCCCCGACCAATCAGTGACGCAGGATTTCCATGACAGACAGACAAACTCTTAGATCCTTTAACCCTTTATCGACATATGACGTACTCGCTGATTTTAGGAAAAAAAACTATGGATGTTTCTTATTTGCGTAATCATATTGACTGGGATTGTCAGATCAGTTTTACTACATAGTGAATGTCGTAAATAAAAAACCCAAGAAACAATTGCAGATTTTTTTTCCATTATTTCACCACGATTGGAATTTTTTTCTTATTTTCCAGTGCATCACCTGATAAAATTAATGGTGTGATTCAAAATGACTCATCCCACAGAAAACAAGTCCTCATATGGCTATGTGGATCTAACAATAGAAAAGTTATAGCTCTTGGAAGAAGAATAAAGTGCAAAAAAGGAAAATCGCCCTGCAAGGAAGGGGTTAATCTTTATATGTCTCCTATATGCTACTGGGGCATGATACTCAGAATAAATATTGGAGGCGAATAAAGCAAGTCTAATCAGTATTGCAAACACAATTCTTCATCATCAAGAATTTATACTGTTTGCTTATATATTTCCAGTTTCCCTTTGTCTTGGCTCTAGTACAGTATTTTATGTACTGAGAATTGCCAGGAATCCATAAATCAGGATCCGATTTTATTTGATTGTTAAGTCTGATATATGTTAACTGCTTTACTAGTAATAAGTCTGGTCTGAACAAATGGTAGCATGCATGGAATTAACATTTAATCATATCTTTCAATTGGCTAGTAAATTCAACAGTGATATAAATGATAGGGGTGGGATGAATGTTCAGGACCATTCGTAAAAGCAAATCCATCCAAATCAGTGTTCTCATTATGGGCTGGCTACACCTGAAGAAACAAGTATGAAATCAAACTAAAGTATAAAATTTATAATATATCACATTGATAAATGCGATAACTTGTCATGAAAATGTATCTCTTTGTGTTACTTGGCCAAGCAATGCAAAAACTATTTAAAAGATGAAGAGTGCAACAATATAATGGGCAGCCACAGCTGAAATCCTATCCGAACCGGCAATTAAAGCTGAAAGTTAGCCCCAAATTGTACTCGCCTTAAAAGAGGTCAACAAGTGTAGCAATAAATCTGTGAGGACACCATAACCCTAATGAACTCAGCGGTGATCTCTAGAGTCAGTTGTCCAGCATTAGATTACACTTACATCCTGTGACCTGTCATCTAGGTCCCAGCAGTAAAAGAAAAAAGATCTCTACTCATTGTTAACATGTTCTACGATCAAAGAGGTGATGGAGTTGTGGATGAATTGTAAAAACATCAATTATCAGATTCAACTGCCCAACACTGTCATCATGCCAAGACACTAAAGTAAAAACTACCGCCACTACTTTACACTAATGCCCCTCTGAAGGACACCAGGGATTTCAGAACAATTTGCTTGGATTGGTTTTCCAAGGTTTTTCTATAATAGTTGTCTACAAATATCTGAAGGATGTCACAGTGTAGAAGGATCATCATTATTCTCATTTGCACATGGAAACACGAGAGGTAATGGAATGAAACTGAAAAGGAGAAGACACAGATTAGATATTAGAAAAAACTTCCTGACGATGAGGGTGATCAGTGAGAGGAACAGGCTGACGTGAGAGGTGGTGAGTTCTCCTTCAATGGAAGTCTTCAAACAAAGGCTGCACACACATCTGTCTGAGATGGTTTAGTGAATCCTGCATTGGACAGGATGACCCTGGAGGTCCCTTCCAAATCTAACATTCTATGATTCTATAAGATGTAAACAATAATGGCCAAATCTTTAGGCTAGACTGTTGATTGATGGCATTGATGATTGATCAAGGAGGACAAACCCATCGGGCTTCTGTTAATCAACAGAAAAGAGGGACCAAAACAAGTTTAAACGGACTGTCTATGTTTTTTTAAAGGGGACAAAAAGAAGGAAATCTTTTGAATTAATTCAGATCTACGCAGAAATACCCGCACCATTAGAGCACCACTGCTCCATAGGCCCTTCGGTCTTTGCAAATTGCCCCGAAAATGAAGATGCACTGATTGCTACAGACAGTCTTATCAGTGATGGTTGCATGGTCGGCCGGAGGCAACTGAGGCCATCACTTACTGACAATTCACAAAGATGGAACTGTCTCAACAGTCATGGAATAAGCAGCTAGGTGTGGGTTTATTTTCCAGTTTAGTGTTTTTGCTACTTTCCACCTACTTTGAAAAATGTTAGACTGTTCCTTTAGTTGTACAATACCCAAGTGCTCTATTTTATGCCTTTCCTTAAAGTGGCCAGTTTTTGCTTTTTTTTCATTCCCGCTGCAAAGTAAGAATGCTTTCAAAAATATACAGTGGGTGAAATAAGGATTGATATTTGCACCTCTTCAGGTGTTCAATACTTTTTCCATATGTCATTATTACATATAAGTTAATTTATAGACATCTATGGTTTGATTTCTGTCCCTGGTGTGGATTGGATGGGTGGTCACCGGCATCTGGTGAGAATTTCATGTCAATAGCACCTTTAGAAATATACTTATTTAGAAAATTGGTGACAAGTTCAATACTTATTTCACCCACTGTACATGTTCTTTGTATTCATTACATTGAAAAGTGAATGTACAAAAGAATATTTTAAATCAAATCAATATTTGGTGTGACCACCCTTTGACTTTAAAATAGCATCACTTCTTCTGGGTACACTTGCACAAGTTCGGGAATGTTGTGGGATTATAGTCAGTGGTATGCTTAACCAATTATAACAAATAGGTGATAATGATCATCATTGAAACACAATCAGTAACTGAAACATTATCTGTGTAAAAGATCATGATTAAGGGAGCTCGGTCTCCAGAAACGCGTTGAGATTCTTACCCATACGGTTCGTGCTGAAGTCTGTATCCTCTATGCTTAAAGTTTGTGAATAAAGAAAACTCTTTTTTACGGATTCGGTGAAGCTGGACATTCTCTTCTTTTTTTATAAAACTAGATGACAAACAGCTAAATTCTGCCAGAAAGGTGAGGTTTCGGAAGACAGTTTCATGTCACAGGTCATACACCATGGCAAGACTAAGCACAGCAACCAAACTCAATATATTTATATTGGATCAACAAGGCCTTTCCAAGGCAAATATTTTAAAGCAGGATAGGGTTTCATGCTGTGATGCTCAAACTATTTTGAAGCAACCTCAAAAAATGGGCAACGTTGAGGAGCGTAGATGCAGTGGTTGGCCAATGATATTTAGCAGATGAAAGTCACATCTTACTTACTTCCCTTTGAAATCTGAAGATGTCCAGCAGTGTCATAGCTCAGAACTGGCGGCAACCAGTGTGACTGAGCTATATCCATCTTCTGCTCGGAGAGGTCTGGCTAGAAGTGGTCTTCATAGAAGTATTGAGGCCAAAAAGCAAAATAAAAAATGGAAACAAGTAACACAACTACGCACAAAAAATAGGGTGTAGAAAAATGGCAGGAAATTATCTGAACACATAAGTAAAAATTGAGATGGACTGGACCCAAGTAGTGGAAACACAGTCGAGGGAGGCCACATAAATAATTAATGCCCAGTTCAAGAGAAAGGCCACACCGTTATATGCACATGATGCGAAAAGACAGAAAAAAACCAAAGGCCCAGCCCTTATCTACAGTATATGCATGTCACTTGACAAACGGTAAGGTTGTTAATTTTGGAGTTAGGACCGTCCCAATTACGGTCACCGTGAGGAGGCGGCATGGCTTTCGCATTTTTTTTAAATCTAAAAACATGTTAGCTAAATACCGTATATTATTTTCACTCTTTGTGCTATTTATTTATTTACTGAAGGGTATTTAATCATTATGCTTCTGTCCTTGTTTTTTTCTGTTCAGTGGCCTGTGTGAACATGCGCTTACACCAGTTTATATCCAAATTCATAACTTTGGTTTTTTTACAGTGTTATGTAACAGATTTGTAGTGTGGTCTGTGGCCATTAGCTGCGGACATCAGTCTTTGAAGGTAAACTCCAGAGTAATCTGTTTTATGGCTATAGGGCCCAAGGGGTGGTGAATGACCTTCCAAGTAAAACATCAAAGAGAGATTACGATATCACGTGATGTCCACTTTGACGTCTTATACCAGATACACCGGGCAGCACGGTGGCTCAGTGGATAGCACTGCAGCCTTGCAGCGCCGGACAACATCTGCAAGGAGTTTGTATGTTTCCCCCGTGTTTGCGTGGGTTTCCTCCCACATTCTAAAGTCATACTGATAGGGAATTTAGATTGTGAGCCCCAATGGGGACAGTGATGATAATGTGTGCAAACTATAAAGCGCTGCGGAATATGTTGGCGCTATATAAAAATAAAGATTACACAGGTCTGAAAAAAAATTTTTTCCAGGAGCTGTTTTGATTATTCCACGTAATCTTTATATTATTAAGTGCGCTGAATCCAAAAATGCCCTCCATTTTGTCATAGGACATCACATTTACTGACAATTTAAGTAACTATGTTAAATAAGACCATTCCTCAAAATAAATGAAAATTGACTCATAAAATTAATTTTTTATTACAAATGTTCCATGAAAATCATTTATTAACTGCAATGAGCTCACTAACACACACTAAAATCGATTCTTCTTCCCTGTGAGGCTTCTCTTGGTACATTTACGCTTGTGAGTAGCATCTGGAATGTCTCTCTGAAGCATCCAACAGTAGTCTGCCATCATTGTAATGCTCCATCTTCCCTGGTATCTTCTTTCCATCTCTTTAATGTCCTGGTGCAATCGTTCACCTTGCTCTTCACTCACAGCCCCCAAATTTTCAGGAAAGGTGTCAAGGTGGGAATGGAGGAAATGCACTTTCAAACTCATCAGGCAACCTAAAGCTTGAAATGCTTTCAGCATTTGTCCGACGATGTTTTTGTAGTCAGGGTCTTTGTTATTGCCTAAAAATTTCTCTACGACCTCTTTAAATGCAAACCACCTTTCTTTTTGAGGATATTCCCCACAAATGTAGCAGAAACTGTCAGGCGAATTAATACACTTCCGCTGAGCCATAATGCTAATTTTGGGAAACACGGTTGAATATGACGAGCTTACACGAACTGAGATGAAAAAGTGTGAACAGGCGAGAACCAAGATAAAACAATTGCATCAAGCCCGAGAATGTCAGAGCCTGCTCGTTCAGCTTGCAACATGTTGATGCTGGTTTCATTAGCTCACTCTGAAAGTTCTTTTCTTTAAAAGTTATATTTTTTGGCATTGTATATCTTCAATGCATTGATGTGAATAATTAATAGCAATTTTGACTTTCAAAACCCTAAAACAAACCATTAAAAAATACCAAAAATTTAGAAAAATATACTAAATTTGAAGAGAATTTTGCATTTTGTGGCAAATCCTGACATCCAGGATTTTTTTCAATATTTTTTTTCGTTTTCAGCACACCAAAACACACGGAAATTAGATGAAAATAATCAAACAGCTTTTTAGTCGCAGACCTGTGTTATTGATTATTATTATTAGATATAACACTCTGTATCATTATTCCCTGAAGTGTTCTTTGAGATTCATTGCAGAGAAAATCGGGAGGGAGAAAGAAAAAAAAGGACAAAATACATCTCTTAAAGGGAACCTGTCACCCCGAAAATCGCGGGTGAGGTAAGCCCACCGGCATCAGGGGCTTATCTGCAGCATTCTGTAATGCTGTAGATAAGCCCCCGATGTTACCTGAAAAAGGAGAAAAAGACGTTAGATTATACTCACCCAGGGGCGGTCCCACTGCTGGTCAGGTCAGATGGGCGTCTCTGGTCCGCTGCAGCGCCTCCCATCTTCATTACAAGACGTCCTCTTCTGATCTTCAGCCTGCGCACTGCAGTACTATCCTCTGCCCTCAAGAGGGCAGAGCAAAGTACGCCTGCGCCGGAGCCGTGGCTGAAGATCAGAAGAGGACGTCTTGTAATGAAGATGGGAGGCGCCGCAGCGGACCGGAGACGCCCATCCGACCTGACCAGCAGCGGGACCGCCCCTGGGTGAGTATAATCTAACGTCTTTTTCTCCTTTTTCAGGTAACATCGGGGGCTTATCTACAGCATTACAGAATGCTGCAGATAAGCCCCTGATGCCGGTGGGCTTACCTCACCCGCGATTTTCGGGGTGACAGGTTCCCTTTAAGCCACGCCTGACATTATGATTAAGAGAGAATATACAGCTCTGGCAAAAATTAAGAGACCACTGCAAAATGTACAGTTTTTTTATTTTATTTTTCTCTTTATAGGTATATTTTTGAGTAAAATGTAAATTGTTCTTTTATTCTATAAACTACTGACAACATGTCTCCGAGTTTCCAAGCAATAATTTTTGCCTTTTTTTCTGACAAAGAAAAATGGTCAAAATTAAAAAAAGATCAGACCACAAGTAATGCAAAGAAAACAAGTTCAAAATCATTTAGAAACAACAATACTAATGTTTTAACTCGGGAAGAGTTCAGAAATCAATATTTTGTGGAATAACCATGATTTTTAATCACAGCTCTCATGTGTCTTGGCATGCTTTCCACCAGTCTTTCACACTGCTCCTGGAGCAAAAATGTAAGCAGTTCTTTTTGTTTGATGGCTTGTGACTATCCATCATCCTCTTGATTACATTCCAGAGGTTTTCAGAGGGGTTCAGGTCTGGAGATTGGGCTGCCCATGACAGGGTCTTGATGTGGTGGTCTCTTAATTTTTGCCAGAGCCGTAGGTTTAACTGTAAATTAATATTTATTATTTCGTAGCAATTAGTTAAGCCTTTATTTCAAAACTTCTTCTTTTCGATGTGATTGTGCATTTTTCTCTGCATTAATAATAAATCGATATTAAAAGTAAAGGAAATTTCCTAAAAAGACGTCTGATGACTGTGGTTCCTTGAGGTGGTACAATTGTTAATCTGTACGAAATTAAAGTGACTACAATGTAAAGGCCAGTCTTCACACCTCTCTGCTTCATTTCCAGCTCCGTCCTCAGAGGTGTGTATAAGGAAGGTGCTGAAGTCCCATGGATTAAAGGTTAACGAGCCCAAGGAAAACAATATGGAAACCTCACGTTAACATACAGTGATCCTCTCCAGGTTCAAAATTTGTTTGGTAAAAGAAGTCAAATGTAATAATTCAACAAGAGAAAATTGCAATAGGAAACAGAATAAAAGAATTAGTGCGAGTATGATATGGAGTCCCACAAGGGATATTGGTTGAAACCTTGGAAGCAACATAATGGGAAAAGGATACAGCCGAGAAAGGCAAAAATGAAGATGTAAAATATGACTAGACACTGGAAAATAAAACAGACAATTATATTCTTTAGCAGGAAGGTTGTGCCAGATGAGAAAAAAAAAAACTAGAAAATGAGAAGACTGAAAATAATAAAGTTTGGAGCCACAAAAAAAAGAGTGGAGGATATTTATATTGGCCTGGGATTATGGAACAATGCACATTAAGCGGCGGGAAATTAATGAGGGTGAGAGTATATTTTATTGACGGATAATTAATTTTAGAATGTATTCTGTACTGTAGATAGCGACGGATCAGAGCTCAGGCATTGTCGAGGTAAAAGCTGGATACAGCCTCTCAAGAAAACACATTATTTATAGATTTAATTACATGAACAGCTGAAAAGAAAATTAAAGCTAAGGTTCTGTATGGCAAAGATCTGCGGCATGAATTATTTGCTCCAAGTAATTCAGCAAGTATACTGATCGGCTGTCGTCTACTTTTCAACGCCGTCTCTGCCTAACCTAAGGAGCATGGTTTTGAAGTGTGTATTTTGAGTGATAGCTGGGATATAGTTTTATAGTTTTGTAAAAATATTTTACATGCCTGTTTTCTTCATAAAAAAGAAATCCTTTAGAAAAGTATGGTTTTGCTGCCTTATTCCCACACAGAAAAAGTAAAAACGGCTTCTGATGCCCATACCAGTGTAATAATAGTATGGTAACTGTCCTAATTATTAAACTACAGAACCTGCTATTGACCCTTTTTAAGTTCTTCAGTATTCCACCAGTACTGTAGGTGCTGGAACTGACTATTCCTCGTTTGTCAGCATGAATTATTCCTGCCAATGTCCAATACCTTGCCTGCCCTGAACTGGAAACTCAGCTTTCTGTTGCACGTATGCAATTTAATAGAAAGGAGAGCAGGAGCAGAAAAACGAACACCCACCCCTACTTTCACAATGGCTTCTCTGATCCAGGAAATGGATTACCCTTGGCTAACGTTAAAGGACATCAAGAAGGGAGACACCTAGTGGCCAGCGCTTCAATTGTTTTTTTGTGGGGAGGAGAGGGTTAAGACAACATAATCTTTAAATAAAGTGATTTGCGGCCAGCTTATTTATCACATTATCAATTGCTCCTGGCCACATGACTGTGCAGAGAACAGCAATTGACTGAATTTACTAGCACTAAATTCTGGGAGTCCCAGAGGCTAGAACCCCACTGATCATAAAGTGATTGTATATCTTAGAAATACCTCTTTAAAAGTGTTGTATAATGAAAAAAAAAGTCAATAATCAGTTGACCACCATGGATCTGGCTACTGATACATGATATTAATATGCAACATGCTTCTTGGCCATATAATCCAATTAATGGGAATCTGGGAGTAGGATCAACCCTCCTAAACCATCTATCTGGGTAAGTAGGCTACAGGAAGATGGATAAAATGATACCTTGATATCTTATTCCAGAGAAATCCATATTTTTTCTTAATATGCAAATGAGCAGTTAAGATCTATGGGCCGGGCAGAGATCTCCCTGAGAATCTGCCTCCAGAGCTTATTTGAAATGAGAAGTGGCGTTACTAGTGTGAGACATGTAATGACTGATAGCTTCCCTGATCTATATGTATCACACTCTCCCTTTCATTTAATATAAACTCTGGAAGCAGATTCTTAATAAAATCAGCTTCCGGCCCCAAGATTTTTCACAGCTCATTTACATTAAAAAAAACCCTCATGGATATCTCTGGAATAAGACACCGGATTGCAGATATCAGGGTATCATTTTATTTAGCTTCTTATGACCTAATTGTCCATATAGACGGCTTAGGGGGTTGATTCTACTGACATATGACCTTTATCAACCATGTTATACATGGCTATAACTAGTCCTCCAGTTCTCCACAATAAAGCACATAAAGCAAAAGCTCAGTATAAATGTGTAAATTAGTAAACAATATTGCTAAATTCATCAAAATGACTATTTCTGCTGGGAGGAAATATAATATCCTGGGGAACAACTTCCATGTAGTTATTTATGAAGGCACTTAGTACCTCTGGGTTTTCAGACCCAATCTATCCGCTCACACCCCCATTACTGCAGGGACGTATTCCTGGCAGCAGGGCTATCAAAACTTTGAAGTAGTGGAGTTTGTTTATAGTTTACTGAGCAATGACATAGACATAGCTAATTTGTAAAGCATCCAATGACTTTAATAAAAGTTCTGAGTTATACAAGAAATTAATCAAAACACGACTACGGCACAACGCCGAATACTCAACATTGGACTGAATACAATGAAAGCATTAATACACGGAATAATCACCGCTACGGCTTTACAAGCAAGGCTTCATTATTCACCATAACTGCTTTACAAGTAAAATATAATATTCCAGGCAAGAATATTAGGAAAGGTTTCATATGCCCAGCAAAAATCTTTAAAATATTCCGAACAGATCAATCAAGTTTCAGATATTAACCTCGTAACCTCAGATATTAATGGAAGACGTGACAAAAGCCTCATCTGTGGTGGAAGTCTGATGGGACACGTGATTTACCTCAATATGTTTGTTTAGGGAAAATGGTTTATAATACTTTGGGAGAATGTATATTGATTTCACATTACTTTTTGTTTTTTATGCATTCTCGATGACTACAGAGTTCTAACTGATGTCGATGGTGGAAAATGACCCAAAATATGGCTGCCGTCACACTATCAGTATTTGGTCAGTATTTTACATCAGTATTTGTAAGCCAAAACCAGGAGTGGAACAAATAGAGGAAAAGTATAATAGAAACATGTGCACCACTTCTGCATTTATCACCCACTCCTGGTTTTGGCTTACTAATACTGAGGTAAAATACTGACCAAATACTGTTAGTGTGACGGCAGTCTAAGAGATTTGGTGCAGTAGGCGCGATCCCATCACATAGGACCCAGTCACTTTTAAATACTGGTGAGGGCACAAACACAGATCAAGTGCCCCTACTGAAGACCAAGACCCTTAGTGCTATCACTCATTATGATACACCGCATACAGTATGATGCCCCCAAGCACAGTGTGATACCCCACAGTAAATACCACCAAGCAAGAAGCTCCCACAGTATGACAACCCAACAACAGACCCCCACTGAATGATGACCCCCAGAGTGACATTATGGTACCCCACATGGTTCCTCCTTAAATTATGATGCCCCCAGAGTCCACCACAGTATGATGTTCACAATCTTCCCAAATTATAATGCCCTCTACAGTCCCATAAAGAGTATGATGCCGCCAAAACCAATCCCCACAAAGTATGATGATGCTAGAGGCCTCCACACACAGTATGATGTCCCTAAAGCCCCACACACAATATGATCCCCCTAATATTCCCCACACAGGATGATGCTCTCACACAATATGATGACCTCATAGTCTCCCACACAATATGTTTATCTATTAGTTATCAAATTATAATCTATGATCTATCTATCTTCTATCTATCTTCTATCTATCATCTATCTATTATCTATCTAGGTATGTATGTATGTATCTATCTATTATCTATCTATCTATCTATCTATCTATCTATCTATCTATCATCTATCTATTATCTATCTATTGTGGTGCAGTGACTCACGTTACAGCCAGGGAGCGCTGTGTGTGCGCTCCAAGATGCGCTTGGAGGCATAAATGTGATGAGACAAAGTCTGGCAGGAGTGTAAATGGCCGGTGTGTGTGTTGCAGAGGAAGTCACTCTGCGCTGTCAGTCTGAAGTTAAGTTGGTGTGCTGGGACCTGTAGTCCCACAAGTAATTGTGTAGTTCTAATGGGAGACTGGCAGGACTAGTTATGAGAGATGGGAGGGTCAAACTAGCCACACACACCCACACTCCCACCCATGGGAGTGGTTACAGGTATGTAATGTGACCAGGGTGTGGGTCACGGGGTTTCTGTGTATGGATCTGTTTGTTCCATGTGCAAGGTCCTGGCCGGTCGATGTTGGGAGTCTCCTGGCATTGGAGAAGTCCTGCAAGCACCTGAGACTGTGGACCTAGTGGACGGGTCAGAGTGTTGGATTGTCCTGAAGTGGGCTGGAGTCCTGGAAGCACTGCTGAGGCCATGGACTGAATGCTCAAGGGTGTTGGATTGTCCTGGGATGGACTGGAGTCCTGCAAGCACCTGGTAAGAGTGTGAGTCCTGGAATGGTCAGAGTGGTGGATTGTCCGCCAATGGACTGGAGTCCTGTAACCACTTGGTAAGATCATAGACTGATGGCCTGTGTGTTGGAGTGCCTGTGATTGGACTTCCTGGAAGTGCATGGAAAGGCTGCATCTACAGAGCCTGAGATGGTTTCTGTGTTGGGGAAGCTACAGTTCCTACTGTGGGTCTGGACTATCCGAGGTGCCCTGGTCACAAGGACGATGATCCCAGTGAGGCAGTTTCCCTGTGAACTAACACTGGCAGGAGTCAGTGTGTGGAGCCGGAGCTCCTGAGGTAATCCCTGGTATGGAAAAAACCTGTAATATACGGCAGACACGTATCTGCCATTGGAACAGACTGTCGGGGTTTAATATGTTCCGTTGATACATGTAATGTAATGAAGACAAAAGACGTGACTACCGAATGTTTTTTAAAGCCACACGTGTTAAAGTAACAGACTGTGTGTAACCTGGCTTACAGTGCGGTTTATGATGCTTTAATAAACCGGAACGGACTTAATTTGTGTGAGACATCGTGCCTGTATGCGTTATTCCCGTGCAAAGTGAGTGTTCCCCAAGACCTGAAGTAAGGGAAACGGTACACTATCTATCTATCTATCTATCAATCATCTATTATCTATCATCTATCTATTATCTATCTATCTTTCTATCATCTATTTATCATCTCTCTATGTATGTATCTATGTATGTATCTATCTATGTATGTATCTATCTGTCATCTATCTATAGATCTATCATCTATCTACTTTAACTATCTATCTATCTATCTATCTATCTATCTATCATTTATCTTTCTTTTTTTCTCTATGTTATCTATCTATAATCAATCAATAATCAAAAAATATATCAATTGAAGATATAAAGAATATGCAGCACTCACCAATTCGGTGGAACGTGGAAGTTCTTTATTTCATGATCCCGGACATGGACAAAGACAAGGTGTGCAGGTTACAGAGGAATACGGCGATAGACAGACAGGATGACGGCCGTTTCTTGTAACAATGCTTCAACAGGTCCAAGTGCCATTACTTCTCTTTCATCAATGTATCTACCTATCTATTAATCACCTATCTATGTACAAACAAAAGAATACAGCAGCACTCTGTGTAAGCGCCAAGATGTATGCAAACATTGAATATATAAAATCTGGACTGCATTACTGCTTTATAGGATGTACTTATAAAATTAAGGTACTTAGTGCACAAATTGACTAATTCACGTGAGCTTACCAGAAACGACAAGGTCAGTTTCTTTGATGGGACCCTAAACCCTAATATTTATCAAACATGCTTCTCCGAAACCAAAAGCCAATAAATTTAAAGGGCAGGATCCAGCACTTATTAAAAACAGTCTTGATGGAAGGAAGAGCTCATCCAAATATGTAAGCAATCAACCTCTCCCATAGTATACTAAAAAAAACTGACCAGCACCTCCAACTAAGTGTGAACAGCTGCAAGCTGCTATGACTGCATCATGCACAAACAAAACGATACAGCAGAACTCCATAAGGCTCTCATCTTGAACTTTTCAAGATGGGTGGTGACCATGGTGGCCATTTTGAAGTCGCCATTTTGGATCCAACTTTAATGCTCAGACCTGACACCAAAGATGGTGCACCTCCACATTATGGGTGTCAGGTCCGAGCATTCCTACATGAACAGTTTCTTAGAAAGTGGATTGGTCGTCGTGGGCCAGTTGAATGGCCACCAATGCCTCCTGATCTGACCCCCTTAGACTTTTATCTTTGGGGTCATCTGAAGGCAATTGCCTATGCTGTGAAGATACGACATGTGCAGCATCTTAAACAACGGATACTGGAAGCCTGTGCTAGCATTTCTTCTGTGGTGTTGCTATTAGTGAGTCAAGAGTGGAAGAAGAAGGTTGCATTGAAAATCCAACACAATGGGCAGCAATTTGAACACATTTTATAAGTGGTCATAAACTTGTAAATGACTCATGAAATAATAAAGTTACGTTAAAACCAAGCACACCATTGTTTTTCTTGTGATATTCTCAATAAGTTTGATGTGTCGCATGACCCTCTTCCCATTGAAAAAAATAAAGTTGGATCCAAAATGGCCGACTTCAAAATGGCCACCATGGTCATCACGCATCTTGTAAAATTTCCCCCCTCCCATATACTAATGTGTCACAAACAGGAAGTTGATATCACCAACCATTCCTATTTAATTTAGGTGTATCCATATAAATGGCCCACCCTGTATATATATACAGTCATGGAAAAAAGAATTGACACCCCTGCAATTCTGTCAGATAATACTCATTTTCTTCCTGAAAATGATTGAAAACACAAATTATTTGGTATTATTATCTTCATTTAATTTGTCCTAAATGAAAAAACACAAAAAGAATTGTCCTAAAGCCAAATTGGATATAATTCCACACCAAACATAACAAAAGGGGTGGACAAAAGTATTGGCACTGTTCGAAAAATCATGTGATGCTTCTCTAATTTGTGTAATTAACAGCACCTGTAACTTACCTGTGGCACCTAACAGGTGTTGGCAATAACTAAATCACACTTGCAGCCAGTTGACATGGATTAAAGTTGACTCAACCTCTGTCCTGTGTCCTTGTGTGTACCACATTGAGCATGGAGAAAAGAAAGAAGACCAAAGAACTTTCTGAGGACTTGAGAAACCAAATTGTGAGGAAGCATGAGCAATCTCAAGGCTACAAGTCCATCTCCAAAGACCTGAATGTTCTTGTGTCTACCGTGTGCAGTGTCATCAAGAAGTTTAAAGCCCATGGCACTATGGCTAACCTCCCTAGATGTGGACGGAAAAGAAAAATTGAAAGAGATTTCAACGTAAGATCGTGCGGATGTTGGATAAAGAACCTTGACTAACTTGCAAACAAGTTCAAGCTGCCCTGAAGTCTGAGGGTACAACAGTGTCAACCCATACTATCCGTCGGCATCTGAATGAAAAGGGACTGTATGGTAGGAGACCCAGGAAGACCCCACTTCTTACCCCGAGACATAAAAAAGCCAGGCTGGAGTTTGCCAAAACTTACCTGAAAAAGCCTAAAATGTTTTGGAAGAATGTTCTCTGGTCAGATGAGACAAAAGTAGAGCTTTTTGGGCAAAGGCATCCACATAGAGTTTACAGGAGAAAAAAAGAGGCATTCAAATAAAAGAACACGGTCCCTACAGTCAAACATGGCGGAGGCTCCCTGATGTTTTGGGGTTGCTTTGCTGCCTCTGGCACTGGACTGCTTGACCGTGTACATGGCATTATGAAGTCTGAAGACTACCAACAAATTTTGCAGCATAATGTAGGGCCCAGTGTGAGAAAGCTGGGGCTCACTCAGAGGTCATGGGTCTTCCAGCAGGACAATGACCCAAAACACACTTCAAAAAGCACTAGAAAATGGTTTGAGAAAAAGCACTGGAGACTTCTAAGGTGGCCAGCAATGAGTCCAGACTTGAATCCCATAGAACACCTGTGGAGAGATCTAAAATGGCAGTTTGGAGAAGGCACCCTTCAAATATCAGGGACCTGGAGTAGTTTGTCAAAGAAGAATGGTCTAAAATTCCAAAGAACATTGTAAGAAACTCATTGATGGTTACCGGAAGTGGTTGGTCGCAGTTATTTTGGCTAAAGGTTATGCAACCAAGTATTAGGCTGAGGGTGCCAATACTTTTGTCTGGCCCATTTTTGGAGTTTTGTGTGAAATGATCAATGTTTTGCTTTTTGCTTCATTCTCTATTGTGTTTTTTCATTTAAGACAAATTAAATGAAGATAATAATATCAAAGAATTTGTGTTTGCAATCATTTTCAGGAAGAAAATGAGTATTATCTGACAGAATTGCAGGGGTGTCAATACTTTTGGCCATGACTGTATATATATATATATATGTATATATATATATATATATACATACATATACTAGATGGTGGCCCGATTCTAATGTATCGGGTATTCTAGAATATGTAGGTAGTATATAGCACAGGCTACGTACTATATTGCACAGTGACGTAGTATATAACACAACCGACGTAGTGTATAACAGAGCTACATAGTATGTAACACAGCGCACATAGTATATAGCAGAGCTACATAGTATATAACACAGCCATGTAGTATATAACATAGCCATGTGGTGTATTGCACAGCTACGTAGTGTATTGCACAGGCACGTAGTATACTGGTCAGCCACGTAGTATATAGCAGAGCCACGTAGTATATTGCACAGTTGACGTAGTATATAACAGAACCGACACAGCCACATAGTATATTGCACAGCTATGTAGTATATAGCACAGAGCATGTAGTATATTGGACAGTCACATTGTATATTGCACAGTCACGTTGCATATTGTCCAGCAACATAGTATATAGCATAGAGATGTAGTATATAACAGAGCCCATGCAGTATGTAACACAGCCCCCATAGTATATAGCAATGTGGGCACTATATGCGTGGTTAAAAAAGACTTAAAATAAAAAATAAAGATATACTCACCTTCCGAAGGCCAATTGAAGTCCTGGAGCCTGTATGTGTTTAAATAGCAACCACAGGTACACTAATCGCTATATGCCAACAAATAATAAAATCAAATAGGAAATAAAACCTTGATATAAATGCCAGTGACTAGCGTCCTGTGGAGAGAAATGTGGAGACCACCACCATACTAAGAGAAAGCAACCACAGCCAATATAGAATAGTCAAAGAAGATCTCCCAAGCAGGAATAAGATTAAAAATGCCTTTATTGTATATAATTGGCAAATATTAAATAGAAAATACAAATAATAAAATGTAGACACATGTGCGCAAAATGGGACAATATTTTTGTATAAATAAAATCAATATCAACAATGGTACAGGCTGACCCTTTAAAAAAATATATTGTATTTAAATAACAGGTTCATACATCACCCCAAGATGACATATATTGTTAACTGGAATTACATGTAGCACAAAATCCGCATATGCTCAAAATACACACTCCTTAATACAATGTGTGCAAAAATGGCAAAGTAATAACTTATGTGTGCAATATAGCAATAAAAGTGCAAAGAAAAAGGGAAAGGTTGAATATAACCAATGTAATATACTGGATTGTGTCAAGTCACAGAAAGTGCAATGTGCAAAAAATTGTAAAAAAGCGTGGGAACTATAAAAACCGCAGAGTGCAAAAAACATGCAGGTATTGCTACTATAGGTGGTGTTTAAACTGAACCACAGTGTGCAAAAAAATGGCCTATAAGGAAGTCCCTATTAATTGGGCAGTGTAAAGTTACACAATGCAAATTTTATGTGCCAATAATAATTATTCTAACCTGTCACCATATAGAGCCAGATATAAAAAGGTTGCCAAAATACAGCTAAATTGCCACCATTTGGCCCAAATAATGTATGTGAATAATGGTTACAATCTGCCACTACATGGAGCCAGATACAGATCGGTTACCAAATCCAGCTATATAGCCACTATCCGGTCCAAATACAATCTAGATCCAGGGGACCAGAGGACCGGATACTAATCCAGCCAGTATGGCACAATGCAGGGGGATGTATAGAATCTCCAATATACCTGTAAAAGTGGGGTCAGCCGAATCCCAAAATGGCGCACCCCGATGCGCGTTTCGGATTACTATCCTTCGTCAAGGGGTGCACGCGGCAGCTTCCGGTCCCAGGGTTGGTATGAGCGCAGGACCTGTGATGACGTCACGGTCACATGACCATGACATCATGGCAGGTTCTTCTCGCATAGCATCCTTGGCACCGGAACCTGTTGCTTGCACCGCCGAGTACAGCGCGCCACGAGGGTGAGAATAACCTTTTTTTAATTATTATTATTTTTAACATTAGATCGTTTTACTATTGATGCATAGGCAGCATCAATAGTAAAAAGTTGGTCACACAGGGTTAATAGCAGCGTTAACGGAGTTCATTACACCGCGGTCCGTTAACTCTGGCATTAACCCTGTGTGACCGCTCAGCGCTGACTGCAGGGCAGTAAAGCAGAGGCCCTTTCGCTGCCAGACTCTGGCCGTCACTAATTGGTCGTGGCAATGGTCGTGGGCGTTTTGCCATGACCAATCAGCGACTTGGATTTCCATGACAGACAGAGGCCGCGACCAATGAATATCCGTGACAGACAGACAGACAGATGGAAGTGACACTTTCACAATTATATAGTAGATATATTCAGTACTGTGAAAAAAGTGGTATTTATTTTTATCAATTAAAAAAATATAAACTGAATGAACATGAGAGCAAAAATAGTATCAACTTCTACAATTTAAGTCACGGAGTTTGTAGGACAATAGTAAGATGTATGAGTTACCAATTATACCAAATAGGTGATAGCTATCATCATTTTCATACAAAAATTAAAATAAAGTCATTAGCTGAAACAGAAACAGCTGTGTAGGAGGCTTAAAACTGGGTGAGGAACAGCCAAATTCTGCTACAAAAGTACGGTTGTGGACGACTGTTTCATATTACAGGTCATACACCATGACAAGACCGAGCGCAGCAAAAGAGACACAAGGTAGGTATACTACATCAGTAAGGTCGAACCCAGACAAAGATTCCAACGCAGACTTAGGTTTCAAGGTGCACTGTTCAAGCTCTTTTGAAAAAGCTCTAAGAAATCAGGAATACTGAGGATTGTAGACACAGTGGTTAGCCAAGGAACATAGCGAAGAAGATGAAAGACATATCATGCTTACTTCCTTTCGAAATCAGATGATGTCCAGCAGTCTCATCAGTTCAGAACGGGCAGCAACCAGTGGCACCCAGCTACACCATATACTGTTTGGAGAATCTAGCCAGAAGTGGTCTTCATGAAAGAATTGTGGCCACAAATAAACACCTTCGACATGGAAACAAGGCCAAGCGACTCAACTATGCACAAAAACATAGGAACTGAGGTGCAGAAAAATGGCAGCAAGCCAAAATCCTCAGAGGATCTGTGGTTAGTTCTCCGAGATGTTTGGAATATCTTTCAGCAAAATACCTTCAAAAACAGCATGCAAGTGTACCTAGAAAAAATTGATGCGGATTTGAAGTCAAAGGGAGGTCATGCCAAATACTGATTTCATTACAGATCTTGCTTTTGTTCAGACACTTTGCATTTTGCTAATTGATAAGCATAAACTATTAACACTTCTATGTTTGAGAGCATCCTTACTTTGGAGTATGTTTTCAATTCCTGCCTAAAACTTAGTACACAGTACTGTATCAATATAGTGACTAGCGTGTGCACATATGTGCTTTAGGTGTGTGGTTTGGTGGGTTAGGAATCAGAGCTGTAACTTTGCATTCCTGTGTTTTGAATTTTGCCTCAAATTCAAAGGATTCCCAGAAATGGAGGTTGAAAGTGACAGAAGCCAAAACCCTGAAATAGTAAATGTGCTGATTTGCAAGGCGATTTAACATGCTTAGACAGAAGTTTCACAAATGTCTTTGGCTGTAGAGATGTGTGGTTTGTGGGGAAAGCAGCGACTGTATATTCCAGCGAATGCGGGGATTTATTTCACTACTTACAACACTTTGTGCCTTTGGAAAATGGGCTATGCCCGCAGCAGTTCATCATTACAGGGGTCATTATCAGTTTCAACACAATACCACATTTTGACAGTACAAGTCAGTAGCCATTTACTTTTGGTTTTGCTGCATGGGAATTAAGAGGCATCTAAAAAAAAACAATAATATAAAGGGTATTCCCATCTCCAAGATCCTATCCCCATATGTTGTAGGTGTAATAATAATATTAGCAGACACCTCCAATTAGAAATGTGTAGGCATAGTTCTTTTGATTCTCTATGTCGCTTACCCCATGTGCGGGCATTGCAGTAGCTTAGGTATCCATGCTTACGACCACTAGCAACGAACTAAGGCTAGGTTCACATTGCATTAGTGCAGTCCATTCAACGCATACGTTGAACGGACTGCGCTGACGCAAGTGCTGACTTTTGCACAGCGCTAGCGCAGATGGAGCTTCATCAGGTCCGTCACTCAAATGACGGCACATCGCTAGTGCACGCCCATTGTGGGCGTGCGCTAGCGATGCATCCGACATTGCAGTCTATGGCGGCGTTAACGGACTACGTTACCCCGAGTTATGCCGCGGTGTAACGTAGTCCATTAAATGTAGAGCCATAACGCAATGTGAACCTAGCCTGTCACTATATGAGTGGTCGTAATGATGGATACCTAAGCTACTGCAATGCCCTGCACATGGGTAAGCGACATAGAACTATGCTACATTTCTATTTGGAGGTATTTGCTAATATTATTATTGTTACACCAACATATTGGGATATGATTTTGGAGATAAGAATACCCCTTCAAGTAAGAACAACAGTAACGTAGCCATATCTGGAAATTCACTAATTTTACGAAGGTGGCTAAACCTACAAGTTTTGCGATGCGATAGCATGCAACTGTGCCTCATTGCTTCAGTACATCTCATTGTGGCCCTTTCTCAGCACATACAGTGGGGTCATCTGACCTGATGAGGGCCAACACTTTCAAAGCAACGGCCTTAAAGTAACATTAAACCCAAAATTCAGTGTATAAATTAAACTCACTGCTTTTGAATCTGCAGAATCTTCTGCAGAATCCTCCAGAAACTAGCAATCCTTTAAAAATCTTGCAGAAAAAAAAACAAGTGTGGAAGGTGTTATCCACTACTAGGACAACCTCTTGTTGATCTAAATGTTTGGCCCCGATAAAATAAAAAACCCTATACTGACCTCCCATGCTGGCGCCATTGCAGCGTTATATGTAAAGGTACCTTCACACATAACGATATCGTTAACGATATCGTTGCAACATCACGCTTTTTGTGACGTAGCAACGATCCCGCTAACGATCTCGTTATGTGTGACAGCAGCCAACAATCAGGCCCCTGCTGGGAGATCGTTGGTCGTTGGGGAATGATCAGGACCTTTTTTTTGGTCGCTGATCACCCGCTGTCATCGCTGGATCGGCGTGTGTGACGCCGATCCAGCGATGTGTTCACTTGTATCGAGTTACTAAGTGCAGGGCCGCGCTTAGTAACCCGATATTTACCCTGGTTACCATTGTAAAAGTAAAAAAGAAAAACAGTACGTACTCACATTCCGATGTCTGTCACGTCCCCCGGCGTCAGCTTCTCTGCACTGACTGTGTCAGCACCGGCCGTAAAGCAGAGCACAGCGGTGACGTCACCGCTGTTACTGCCGGCGCTGATACAGAAAGTGCAGGGAAGCTGACGGCGGGGGACGTGACAGACATCAGAATGTGAGTATGTAGTGTTTTTTTTTTACTTTTACAATGGTAACCAGGGTAAATATCGGGTTACTAAGCGCGGCCCTGCACTTAGTAACCCGATGTTTACCCTGGTTACCCGGGTGCTGCAGGGGGACTTCGGCATCGTTGAAGACAGTTTCAATGATGCCGAAGTCTTTCCCCTGATCGTTGGTCACTGGAGAGAGCTGTCTGTGTGACAGCTCCCCAGCAACCACACAACGACTTACCAACGATCACGGCCAGGTCGTATCGCTGGTCGTGATCGTTGGTAAGTCGCTTAGTGTAATGGTACCTTAAGTCTCCTTACACTGGCATGCCAGGCATGTCACTCTCCATAAGGAGATCCATTACCCTTTAGATGCTAGAATAGCACAAAAATGTAATATATTTGCTTGTGAGATATTGGAGGTCTCTAACCAAATTCAAGAAAATGGTAAGAGTGCACTTATGAATAAAATAGTTGTACTAAATGGAATTTAAAAAAATCCACTAGTGTTAAGTCAAGGTAATAAAAACCTACTATTGTTCATGTATTTCTCAACTGTTTCTGAGATCTATTATGTATACTCTTTGGAAACACACAGGATCAATATAGCAAAAAAAAAAACCATACCAAAAAACAACAGAGAATCCATATAGAACTTGTAATAGAGCAGCAAAGGGATTTGT